>NW_020954124.1:0-4993 GCF_900497805.2 Vombatus ursinus
ACAAGCAGTACACTGGAACAGAGGTCATTTCTGAGGTGAGAAAAACAGGAGCTATAGTAGCAGGAAAGACATGCTTCCCTTAAAGTGGAGGAGTAGAAGCTATTTTGTTGGGGTGACTGCTCATGGAAGATTATTTCATTTAAGAAGTCTAGGGTAATGGGACAATTAGTTCAATATCGAGGTTGTTTACAGGACAGCCTCTGTTAGGTGTTTTGATTGATTTTTGCATTTTGTTTCTGGTATGTGGAGCTTTGGCTTCTTAGTTAATTGGTCAGTTTAGCTTAGTTTTGTGTTTGTTTTGGTTTTGATCCATTACATCTTACATTCATTAGAAATGAAGTAGTTTGTGTTTTGGAGTTTTGTTTTTCTTGTTTTTCCACTAAATGTCCAGAGTTGGAGCTCTCCATCTTGGGTTAGGGTTAGGGTTAGGGTTAGGGTTAGGGTTAGAAGTGGTAGAAGAAATCAAAAAAGTTTAGAATCAGATAAAGGTATTTTGAAGTTAATTAACTGGGAAGTGGTTTAGAAGAAAGTTCAGATAATCAGCAGAACCTTACCTAGTTAGACAGTATTGAGTGGGGTTGTGTAGGAAGTTGCATGGAAAAAGAAAATATGTTTTCTTAAGTACAATTTTGTAACTGATAAAAGATTTTACAACTTTCTGAAGCTCCCAACTTTGTAGGTAGCTACACAACGGGGGTGAGGGGAGGACATTTATTTTTATTATTTTTTCTTCTTCACAGTGGTCAAATTACACGAAGTCTTTTAGCCCTTTCGGGCTTGGGGAGGGGGGGGATTTGTTTTAGTTTTTTAAAAACTTGTATTCTTTCCCTGAAAAGTTCCTGGTTCTCACCTCAGTCTGATTTTTGCCCCTCTTCTGTCTTAATCCTTTAAAAGTCTCCTCGATCTTGAATAACCAGCGACTCGACGACACTCTCCGTTGTCCAACTTCTCCCAGTTCTGTCACCTCAGCAGCACACAGGAGAATTGGGCGGGGAAACACCGAAAGCTCGGAAAACCCTAGCGCCATCTAGAGCGGAGGAGGTTCAGGGGCCGTCATTTGCTGCACCACTATTTCAACATATCTTCTAAAACACAAAAAGTGCATAAAGATGAAAAAAAAACACAAAAACATCATCACTGAAATCAAATCAAGAAGAAACAAAAACTTGAAGTAATGGAAGTTCCTACAGGGATATCACATACACAACGCAAAAATTCCTTTCTTACATATTAACGCATTATTTCTTTCTGCCACAACATGAAACAGCAAACCAAAATGTGACTCAAAGCTTAAAGCTAACTCCAACAACACTAACCCTAATTATTCAAACACAAGTAATGAAATCAAAATGCAACATATGATTATTATTAAATTTAATTTATTTTCCCCACCAAAACCTTTCCACATTCTCAGATAATCTCTTAACAAACCTGCAAAATTTGCAAGAAAAAATCTCAAGGGCACACATCAAGAAACAAGCAAAGCCCCCAAACCTCACAACAACACTGAAATGTTAAAACTGTGGACCCCAATTTATTCATTCTAACAAACAGACAAACAAAACCAGAGCAAATGAATCCACTTTTTAAGTTCCCTCAAGCTGGTTTGACCTGCATGGCATGGCATTTCAGTCCAAAACTGGGCTCCCCTAATGGGGCCAGTTCAGATCTGGCTCCATTTGGAGGTTGAGGTACAGGCTAATATGGCCCTCAAAGAGTAAGTGTTCCCAAGGGGTGCTCATCAACCCCGACTGGTCAAAACACTGGGAAGTGGACTATGGCAAAATGAGATCTTTGAGTAGTGACTTAGGTCATTTAATCGTGATCAAAGACATATCAATTTCCATACCATCAGTCTTGTCAATAGGGACAAAGGTGATAACAGATGGCAAACAGAGAAACGATAAAAACTAAAAGCTGCTCCTTTGAGAGAAATAACAAAATTGATAAGACCTTAGCTAATCTGATTCCAATTTTAAAAAGAAAATTTAAACAATAAAATATCAAATGACCAAGCAAAGGCTGATTTGTGAAGCCATAGTGAGACCAGAAGAAATAAAAAAGAATAGTCTAAAAATATTATGCACAGTTGTATGCTAACAAAGCTAAGACCAGAAAAGAAACACAGGAATGCCTTTAAAAATATAAAATACCCAAACTGTGAGACAGCCAGGTAGAGATCTAAAATAACTCAACCTCAAAAAAAAGAACTAGATCCTGATGTAAAGGAACTTGGCTTTTCTGTGCAAAGATGCTGGAATGGATTGCCATTTCCTTCTCCAGCTCATTTGACAGATGAGGAAACTGAGGGAAACAGGCAGAACTGACTTGCCCAGACTCACACAGCTAAGAAGAGGGTGAGGTCAGATTTAAACTCAGGTCCGGCCCACTCCAGGCTCAGAGCTCTATGCACAAGAGTTGGAGCAGAGGATGGAATGCATTCCAGGCATGAGGGACAGCCAGAGTATGTACTCAGAGCTGAGAGATGGAATATCTCATTCACAGAGCAGTCACAAAGCCAGTACAGTGTGACTGGAACAAAAGAGTACATGCTACAGAGTAGGATGTAAAAAGACTGAGAAGGCAGCAGGAGACGAGGTGGCAAAGGCTTTGAATGGTTAGAACTGGAAGTAGGGTAAAGGTCAGGATTAGTTGAGAGTCAAAGAATTTACCAAACAATAATAAATTACCAAACATAAAATGAATAACTTTATTTGGAACTAAAACTTCTGCACAGACATTAATGCACCTAGGATAAGAAGGACTGAGAGGGGGGATATATCTGTGTATCAGATTTCTCTGGTGAGGGTTTGGTAGCTCAGAAGTGTGAACAGTTTTATATGCATGTATACATATGTGTGTGTATATATGTATATATGTATATATATATATATATACACACACACATATATATATAGACTAATTCACCAATAGACAAATTACCAAAGGATATGAATAAACACTTGTCAAAAAGAGCTACAAAGTAATCATAGATACATGAGAAAAATGCCCCAAATAACTAATCATAAGACAAATGCAAATCAAAACAACTCTGAAAATTCACCAAACCCCATAAAAATTGGGGAAAATGATAAAAAAAATGGGCAATAGTCAAGAAAAGCTACAAAAAATAAAGAAGTGAAAAATAATGGAAGGAATGATTAAAGGGGAAAGAAGAACAATAAGGGGAAATAAAAATGGTAAGAATAAAGGAAGGAAGGAAACTAAAAAGGAAGGATGGAGGGAGGAAAGGAAGAAAAGGAGGTGGAATGAATGAAAAATGCAGGAAATTTCACATAAAAGAGCAAGAGTAGTTTAAAAAGAGACAGCAGGTAAGTTGGAAAGAATGAAAAAAGAAAAGAATAAGGGAAGCATGAAAACTAGGAAGTAAGGTTCAAAGAAGATTGGAAAAAAGGAAAGAAGGCTGGAGCAAGTAAAGGAAATAAGAAAGTTAAAGAAGTAGAAACGTAGAAATGATGGAAGAGAAAAGAGAACCAAAGCAGGAAGCTGGGAGGGAAGAAAGGAAATGAATTGGAAAAGGCCAGGGAAATGTAGGAAGTAATGAAGGAAGCAAAATAGAGGTTTCAGGTAGGAAGCAAGTTAGAAACAGAGGGTTGAAAGAAAGGAAGGAGAGAAGAATAAAGGTCAGAAGGAAAGAAGGAACAAAGCAAGGAAGGAGAAAAATGAGTGATGGTAATACAAAAGGAAGAAGGAAGATAGATAAGCAAGAATTAAGGGAGAAAGCAAAAAATAAAGAAAAAACGAAGGAATCAAACAATGGAAAAAGTTTGAGGGTGGGAAGGAAATTAGAAAGTGTGAAAAGAATGAATGAAGCTGTCAAAATATTTTGGAGATACCTTGTTTTCTAGAGCTAAGGCCTAACAAGCAGCCCGCTCTGGGCTTGGCATAATGATAATCCTTTGTGCTCAGGATCATATCATAATCTGTTCAAGTGTATTGCCTTGACAGCTCCATGTGTTCACTGAGGGATTTAGCTCCCCCTATTCCCTGCAGGTATTGATGCTTCACACGTTCACAATCACTGATGGGTGTTGTATTCCTCTCCCTGTCACAGAGCTCTGCTTCTGTACCTGGCAGGGTGGTAAAGACCCCCAAGACAATGACTGCTCCCACAGGATCCAAGAATGCCTGCACTGTCCCTAGAAATGCCAACCACGAGAACTATGTCAAGATCCAAGAATGATCGTGTCGGGGGCCAGCCGCTTTCATGTATATAAGGGGCCCCAGCTTTGGCAGCCTTGAGCCCTCCTTCTTGGAGCTGGGGGGAGGGGGTGAGAGAGAAGGCTTCTGTATGCATACTTCCTTTTCCTCACTCTGTAATGAATCTTCTGTATCCTGACTCCTTTGTCTCTGCTTGTTCTGTTTGTTTGGCTCCAGCCACTCACAGGTTAGAGGTCAGTTCCAGCCCAGCTGACAAGGTTAAAGGAAGAAATTAGCTATAAGAAGAAAAGATATTGGGAGCTTGAAAATAAAAGGAAGAAAGGCACAAAGGTAGAAAAGTGGAAAAAATAAAAATGAAGGAAAATAAAAGAAGCCACTACAGAAAAAAAAAGCCTGAAGAAAGGATGGAAGAACAAAAGGAAGGAGAAGAGAGGAGGGAAAAAGGAAGGAGATGAGGGAGGAAAGAAGAAAACAAAAAAAAACTAAGGAAAAGAACAATAAAGGCTAGTAAAAAAAAGTAAGGCAGAAAGACAGATAAGCAGGAATGAAGGAAAAAAGAAAAAGGACAAATCGAAGGAATTAAGCAACAAAAAAAGCTTGAGTGTAGGAATGAAGCTAGGAAGAAACTGTGAAAAGAAAGAATGAAATAAAATGAAATAATGAAGGAAGAATGGATGGTAAGGGGTAGAAAACGAAGAAAGGCATGAAGGCAGAGAGGTGAAAAAAGAATGAAAATGAAGGAAAATACAGGATGGTAATTTTTTTAAAAGGCAGGAAAAGAAAGGCAAAAGAGAAACCAGAAAGCAAAAAA
>NW_020954124.1:5003-8776 GCF_900497805.2 Vombatus ursinus
AAAAAAGGTTGGAAGGTAAGCAAGCATGAATGAATGGATGGAAGAAAGGCAGAAAATTGCAGGGAAAGAAGTAAAGATTTGTGAAGGAAGCAAGGAAAATTAACAAAGAAAAAAGAGAGGAAGTTAGGAACTAAGGTTAGGAGGAAGGTAGGAATGCGAGAAAGTAAGAGGAAAGAAATGAAGGAAGAATGGATTAAAGAGGGAAGGAAGGAGAGAGGGAATGAATGAAAGTAGAAAGATGGAACAAATGAAATATGAAGATATTTGGAAGGAAAGAAACAATAAGGAAGGGAAGAAGTTATCCAAGCTAAGAAGGAAGGAATTAGGGATGCAAGGAAGGAAACAAGAAAGAAATAGAAATGAATGAAGCCTAGAAGGAAGGAAAGATGGATGGAAGTTGGAAGAAAATAAAAATAAGGAAATTTGAATGAACAAAATATAAAAAAAGAAGGAAGGTAGCAAGAAAGGAAGGATAGAAAAAATGTAGTTAGGGAGGCAAAGTAGGCAGAGAAGCATGGTGGACTGAAAAAAAAACCACATTTTCTTAATCTTTTTTCCTTGATTCTCCTTCTTTTCTTCATTTTTACTTCCTTCCCTTCCACCATCCTTCTTTCAATCCCTCATTTTTTCTTTTCTTTATTCCAACTTCCCTTTTTTCCTAACGTTCTTACTTCCTTTGATAATCCTTCCTTCCTTTAATCTTTTTGCAATTATCTTTCATTTCTTGCTTCTTTCAGTCAGATTATGGATACTTTGTTGACTTCTTCCAATTTCCTTTCTTTTATTCAACACTTTTTGTATGTCTACCTTGTCATTTTCTTATCTTGTCATGTTCCTTTTGTTCTATTCTCTTTCTCATTAAATTATTTTTCCCAAGTATTAATTAAAGTTCATTTGTGGTTTTTTCTCATTTTTTTTCATTTAACATTCCATGCGTCCTTCTTTCATTGCTTTCTCTCCTTTTCCTTTTTATTACTTCATTAATTTTTTCCTTTAGCCTTGCTTCATTTTTTTATTCCTTTACTTCATATTTTCCCCTCCATTCTTCCCAATCGTCTTGCCTCCTTTCCTTCCTTCCTTCCCTCCTTCCTTCCTTCTTTCCTTCCTTCTTTCCACTTTCCTTTGCAACCTTGTTTCTTTTATTTCTTGCTTCTTTCAGTCAAATTCCCATCACTTTTTAATTTATTCCAATTTGTCTTATTCTATTCAACATTTGCCTACTATAGGCAAATTCGGTCAAATTTCAAACTTTTCGTTATTTTTCTTCCGAATTTAGAATTTGACAGAATTGGGCCTTGCTTGATATTTTTAGCCCACCATCCTTCCCTGTCATATTGCCTTCCTGATTTCTTTCCTTTTACCTATCATCGCTCCTTTCCTTCCTTCTTTCCTTTTTTCTTCAATTTCACTGTCTCCATCCTTAATGACTTCCATCATTCCTTCTTCTTTCCTTCCTTCTTCACTTTCTTTCCTCCTACCTACCTGTTTGCCTTCCTTGTTACCTTTATTCTTCCCTGTTTCTTTCTTCTTCCTTCCTTTCTTGCATCCTTCCTTAAATCCTTTGTTTTGTCCTTATTTTCACCCTTCCTTCCTTTCTTCTTTACTCATTTTTCTTTCCTTCATTCCCTGCTTCCCTCCCCTTCGATCTTTCCTTCGTTCCTTATTTTCTTCCTTCCTTCCTCTCTTTCTTGCATCTTCCTTTCCTTCTTTGCATCTTTCACCCCTTCTTTCCCTCTGTCTCTGCTTAATAATTCCTCCCTTCCTTCACATTTTTCATTCTTTCCTACTTTCTCTCCCTCCTTCCCTACTTTCCCTCATGTTCCTTTCTTCCTTCTTTTTTTCCTTCCTTGCAGGCCTCCTTTATTTATCCTGTCTTTGCTTCCTTCTTCCTTCCTTCCTGCTTCTGTTCCTTCCACAAATAGCCCTCCCTCCCTTCCTTCCTTCCTTCCACTCTTTTTTCATTCCTTTCATCCATCTTTAGTTCTTTTCTTCTTTCGTTTTTTATTCCTTCCACTTTTCATTTGTTTTATCTTTATTTCTCTTTTTAATGGCATAGTTTCTATATTAACCCTGTCTTTTTCAATCATTACGATCTTTTTATTTTTTCTTCTTTTTTTCAGTAAAACTATTTTTTGCTTTTCTATCTTCTGGTTAATAATCCTTTTTTCTCCTGACGAGCAAGCAGACTTCAGAAAACCCTGGAAAGATTTGTATGGACTGATGCTGAGTGAAGTGACCAGAACCAGGAGAAGGTCGTACACAGAAACAGCCACGTTGGGCGATGACTAACGTTGATAGACCCTTCTCAGCAATGCAAACATCTAAGACTTCTACAAAGGTCTCACGATGGAAAATGCTATCCACATCCAAAGACAGAACTGTGGAGTTTGAATGCAGATCGAAGCATACTATTTGCTATTGTTTTCTTTGGTTTTCTCTTTCTGGTGGTTCCTCCTATTGGTTCTAATTCTTCCTTACGACATCACTAATGTGAAAATATATTTAATAGAAATGCATATGTATAGCATTTATCAGATTGCACACCATCTTAGGGAAGGAGGTGGGGGGGAAGGGGAGGAGAAAAATTTAAAACACAAAAGCTTATGGAAATGATTGTGGATAAATTAAATTAATAAAAAAAATCTTGTCTAAAAAAATCCTTTTTTCCATACTTTGTCTACTTCTTCCTGTCATTCTCCCATCACATTTTTATTCCGTTCTTATCGCCTCCCTTCATTCTTTGAATCCTTCCTTCTTTCCCTTTATCATTCCCACTTTCCCTTTATTCCCCCCTTTTCCTTCTTTCCATCCTTCTTCCTTCCTTCCTTCCTTCCGGCCTCCCAACCTTCCAAAACTCCCTCCTTTCTTTCTTCCTTCCTATTTCTCCTCCTTGACTTGTATTTTCTTTCCTTCCATCCCTCCTACTTCTTCCTTCCCTATTCATTTTTACTTACTTTTTTCTTCTTTTATACTTTCATGATCATTCATTTCCTTTGTTTTTCCATTTTTTCCTTTCTTCCTTTCCTGCCTCCATTCCTTCCACAAATCCTTCCTTTATTCCTAATTTACCTTCTTGTTTCCTTCCGGTTGCTCTTGCTTCACATATATTTTCTTTTTGTCTTTCTTCTTTCCCTTTAGACATATTTCCTTTCTGCCTTCTTTCCCTCTTGTTCTTCTTTCTTCCTTTTATTTTGCTTTTCTCTTTGTTTTGAACTTCATTTCTAAATTTTTTAATTAATTTCAAAATTTTAATTTCATTTATCGTTTATTTCATTTTTATCTTTGTTCCTTCTTTTCTTTCTTGCTTGCTGCTTTTTTCTTCCTTCCTTTATATCTGCCTTCCTTCCTTCCTTTCCTTTTCCGTTCTTTCTCTCTGTTTTCTTATCTCCTTTCTTTCTATCTTACCACCTTACATAGCACCAATTCAAGTGGGTTGGACTTGATTTCATATTTGTTTTCCCTTCTTCCTGTCTCTTTGATTTGGGGTATGCTTTTGGAATACAAGACTAAATCTCTTGCCTCAGCCAACTTTAATTGTATTTTATTCCACAGGCCTCAGTTCCTACTGCCAATCAGGTTCTGAGGCAACAGGACATTTCCAAATTTAAATCCAGTTCCCTTTCCTTAAGGCCCAGGGAAGAGGGCAGGGAAAGCCCTTTCCTAAGTCTTTAATCATAGGATTTGTCTTTCATAAATAGAACAGTAAAAAAAAGGAGAACATGTTTAGCTTCTAGTTTGAAGGGGCCTGGAAGCAGAGGAGAGAAAGGCATACA
>NW_020954125.1:0-7006 GCF_900497805.2 Vombatus ursinus
TATATATATATATATATATATGATTGTTTCTATGTAGTCTACACCAAGATAGTACTCCTATTTAGAAAACATACCCCATAACCAATGTTACTTGTGCTAAAAAAGATCCTGTCTTAAAGATATTCTATCTTAATGTGACTCATCTTGGTAGAGAAGGACCAGAGCAGCAGCATTATTGAGGCACATTTTGTATTCCATAGCACCAAAGCTTTACTTTTCTGTACCTTTTGTCTCTATCTCCATAACCCTGAAACTGAAACCTTCACGTGGTTCTTCTATACAGAAGAAATACTTTACATAAATTTTTTTTAGGTCCCTAACATGTAGCATGGTTTTGTGATGATAGTAGAGTCTTTAAACTCTTATTGAATTGAATGGAAAAGGAAAGGCTTAAAGGGAATGAGAAGTCAATAATAATTTCTGACACACACACACACACACACACACACACACAGAGGCAGAGAGACAGAGACACAGAGATAGAGATAGAATGAGAGACAGAGAAATAGGGAGATCAAAGGTAGGAAGAAAGGTACAGAGAGAGGGAGTTCTTGCCCTCAAGGATGGCAGCATGGATGCTTCCTCAAAAAGAAACTCATTCATTTAATGAAGAAGTTAAACAGATTAAAGAAGTTAAAGAGGTTAAACAGAAATACATCCACTTGATCAAGAAGCTAATAGCTGGAGGTATTAGCAGAGGAAAAAAAGACTGCTGAAGAAAAGGCAAAGCGATGGAGAGGTGATCTGGTGCAAGATAAAGTGAGTTTGAAGTGAGCATGGTGCCTGGTATGGATGATTCCTTAAGTGGAAGTTTACACATTTAAGATTATTCATTTTGTTTACTGCTCTTCCAGTTCCAAATTCATTTAACTGGGTATAGACTGGTAGCTTGAGGCCCACAAAAATATGATAGATGACATGTAAGGAATAGAAAGTATTCCAAACATGTGGTAAAAGCAGGACAAAACTAAGTTTGAGTAAAAACCTTCATGCAGATTTCAGTGACTTTTTTTTGTTTAATGCCTTCTCATACCATTTTTATTTGCACAAGGTAGGCAGTAAATCATGAGAGAGGGTTGTAAAAATTACACAGTGTACCTCAGCCCCAGGTAACATTTGATGATTTCTTGAAAGGCCATCACTAAAAGGAATTTTGAATAGATACAGATGGGTGATTGGAAAATGATGGAAATTAAGGTGGAAAATCTAAACCTGCTTGAGATAGAGGATTGTGAAGAGATTTTGTTTCTTATGAGTAGCAAGAAGTAATTAGAATAAAGATTAAATATCTTCGAGCTCTACTTATCTGACAGGTTGTTTTATAATCCAAAAAATTCAGTTTTCTCCTGGAAGCTAAGTTTATCTCTTTGGGAGTCAAATTGCTGATCACAATTAAAATTCTTGTAAGTAAGAAATTCCTCTCCTATTAAAGAAAATAGAGTGGTATCTCCCCACCACCACCATAGAACTGGGTGAGTGGCAAGCCTACATCTCTCATGTAAAGAGCTATAGATTAGGGTTGTGGGCATTAAGGCAAAAGACAGTAGAGCCCACTCCATTTCTTTTTTTTTTTTTTTTAGTGAGGCAATTGGGGTTAAGTGACTTGCCTAAGGTCACACAGCTTGTACGTGTCAAGTGTTTGGTCTGAGGCCAGATTTGAACTCAGGTCCTCCTGACTTCAGGGCCAGTACTCTATCCACTGCGCCACCTAGTTGCCCCTACTCCATTTCTTATGGAGAGGAAATACCACTTCTTAAAAGAACAAGTAAGGCTTGTTATCTTCCTCACCAAAATTCAAACCTCCTCTTAATTACCCTACTTCAGGTCCTGTTAAAAATTGTTTTTACATTTAATTGGAAAAAAATTTTGAAAAGAAAGTCACAATCTCTTTCTGTTTTTGGCTCCCTTTCTTGTTAGGAAAATGAGTGGCCTTGGGAATTTCAACAAATAAACCGGGATATTTCTTGGAACTCTAGTACTTGAAATGACCTGTGTGGTTCCTGAGAACTGCTTACATCTTGATCAAGCTGCATATGCACAATTATGCAATAACTGTCATATTGAATATATTATTGCTTTTATTTCTTTGGAAAGGATAACTTAAGTTTCTAGTTAAAGATGCCATGCCGTGTACGCTTTTTTTTAATTGTAGCAAGATGAAATAACTAGAAATAAAGATAATATAGAAAGGATAGCAAGGATAGAAAGGAGATATATGAACTATGAGAGATGCAACAAGGTGAGCAGATGTGTTGCTCAGACCTCAGCTGACTGGGGATGTGCACTAAACACACTCCTACACAGAAGGAAAGAGAATGGGAGGACAGAAGAGTCTATTTTCTTTGAAACAGAAACAGGAAGTTATCTCAGAACTACTCCTCTGAAGCACAATTGCCAGAGTGAATTAAAAAACATCTTGAACCTCCTCCTTCCTGCGAAATAAAATGAAGTTAGTGGCTAGAAGCACCAAATGCTAGTAAATGCATGTGTTTTGGCACAATAATTGATGTCATTATGATTACTCTTCTACCAACCCAGGAATTCAGAAAAAGAAATGGGGAGAGAGGAGTAGGCCTCAAGCTTTAAGGGTAAAAAATTGTGGAATCTTTTTAAAAATTGTTAATTTGGAGACAGAGGGGTTGGATTCAGTCCTCTGCTCTGCTACTTGCTATCTGCATGAGCATGAACAAATAAATTAATTTCCTTGGGACTTGGTTTCCTCAATTATAAACAAAAGTGATTACATTAGGTAATATCTAGTGTACTTTTCCATAGACTTGAATCACGAATTCTCAAAGAATCTTTCTAGTTTCACAAATATCTGCCTTTTGGGAATGACTTTGAAAACGTCAAGGAGGTGAAAATCCATTTTCTCTTCTGATTCCTCACATTCCCTGATAACATCAGCCTGGCAATATTATGTGGAGAAATCCTCCAATGGCAGTCAATAAGATATATATTTTAATTGATCCAAAGGGAATTCTTATGAGCTCAGGCAAAATGTACTGCAATTATCTGTTAGGCAGTTTAGTAACTGTGGGGACCAAAGTGATATAAAGAGATATTTCAAGAGATTATATCATGGGAAATCAACGTGATTCAATGTTTGTGATCTCAAACTGAAAATCACCAAACTCTGTGAAAGACTTCATGAAAAGGAGAATATATAATTGAACTAAGATGATAATCATCATAGATGACTTTGACACAAGGGATGCAGAGCTTCTATGAACAGTAGTGTCCTAATGGCTTTATAAGGCAAGAGAATATTATTCCATCAATCAGACAAAGCCAGGAAATGAGGGAATCCTTTTCATATTTGCTTCCAGGGCTTTTGGTAAATGACTCTCCCTCTCTCTGAATAGTTAAGCTCAATTCTCAATATAGAACATAGGAGGGAATTCAGCATCTTTTAGAAGTGAGAAAGAAAATGCATTTCTTCTTTTTGTCAGTTTGATCTTTTGTCCTCCATAGTAGACTTGGATAAAACATTTAAGGTGGGATTAAATATTGAATGTTCTTCCTCCTCATTTTCACCTTCTGGCTTCCCTGTCATCCTTCTAGTCACAAATAAACTCCCACCTTCAACAGGAAGCCTTTCCTATCTCCTCTTAATTCTAGTGTCTCCCCTCAGTTAATTATTTCGTACTTATCCTGGACATAGCTTGTTTGTACTTATTTTCTGGGTTCTCATTTACTCTTTTTGATTGTGGGCTCTTTGTAGGTAGTGACTGTCTTTTAACTTTTATTTACTTATTTATTTTTGTATTCTCAGTGTTTAGCACAGTGCCTGACACATAGTAGAAGCTTAATAAATGGTTATTGACTGACCTATATGATTACGATGATGCCAAACATCAACAGATGTAGGCTGTGTAAATTATTTACCCAAAGTAACTCTAAGACAATTGCAAAAGGAAATGGTGGAAGAGTTTCAACAAGGTAATTCCTCTCCTTTGAACTCTATATATTACCAAAGTAATTTGGAAGTGGGAATCCCACTTGGGAACAGGGAAAAAGATACATAATATTTAAGTATTCACTATTGACGTTGATTTTCACCAATTAAAGTTCAGATCTGTAGGTCACTAGATTCAGAAGTTAAGGAGATCTTAGAGATAATTGAGTTCAGCTCCCTTTTCTGTCACTGAGGAAACAGAGGGTTAAAATAATTGTCTCATGAAAAGTGACACAGATAGTAAGTAGTTCTGATTCCCCAGTACACCACACTGTCTTACGATTCTTTGCTCAAGCCAGAAGTTAGTTACCAAGTCATTTTTAGGCCTCTTTGCTTAGTAGCTCAATTTGATATTATGTTTCTCTTTTCTTCAGGAAATTAGAGTTCTACTTCAAACTCTTATTTCTGCAAATAGAGAATCTGAAATACCATTACATTCTGAAGAAATCTGATTCAAAAAAGTACATATACACATATATTAAACATGTCTGGAAAAAACCACACCACAGTGACTGAGTTCATCCTGCTGGGCTTAACGGACTCTAGGAAACTTCAGGTTATCCTCTTTGTGCTATTTTTGGCAATTTATACTCTCACTGTTGTGGGTAATATTGGAATGATTGTGCTCATCATACTAGATGCTCGACTCCACACTCCCATGTATTTCTTCCTGAGTAACCTGTCATTTACCGATGTGTGTTACTCATCTACCATTGCTCCAAAGATGCTGGTAGATTTAATGTCTAAAAGGAAAACCATCTCTTTTGCTGGTTGTTTTCTACAGATGTACGTTTTCATTGCCTTAGCCACTACAGAATGTATCCTTTTTGGATTAATGGCCTATGACCGGTATGTAGCCATTTGTAACCCATTACTCTACAGTGTTACCATGTCCAGCACCGTCTGCCTGAAGATGGCTGCTGGGGCCTACACAGCAGGATTACTTAATTCAATGATCAACACAAGTTATTTAAGTAGCTTATCATTTTGCGGGTCAAATGTTATTCATCATTTTTTCTGTGATAGTCCCCCACTCTTTAAAATTTCTTGCTCTGACACACACATGAATGAAAGCATTTTTTCTATGTGTGCTGGAGTAAATATGGTGGGCACATTGCTTATCATCCTCACTTCCTACATCTATATTCTTGTCTCCATCAAGCGCATGCACTCAAAGGAAGGAAGGCGCAAGGCCTTCTCAACTTGTGCTTCTCATCTGACAGCCATCATTATATTCTATGCAACTGCCATCTTCACTTATCTGAGACCTAGCT
Source organism: Vombatus ursinus (assembly GCF_900497805.2). Taxonomy (NCBI): domain Eukaryota; kingdom Metazoa; phylum Chordata; class Mammalia; order Diprotodontia; family Vombatidae; genus Vombatus; species Vombatus ursinus. The sequence goes on from NW_020954125.1 coordinate 5,233, forward strand.
CTAGCTACTCACTGAATCAAGACAAAGTCGCCTCTGTGTTCTACACAATGGTGATCCCCATGTTGAACCCTCTGATCTATAGCTTGAGAAATAAGGAGGTAAAGAAGGCCTTGAAGAATGTGGTTGGGAGAAAAATGTTTCCTGTATTCATTTGACTGCATGTTTGCTTAGGGAAAGATATGTAGAATTAATTATATAATGATGTATAAAATATTTTAATAGATTAGATAGGATAATTTGGTTAGGCTAGTGAATAACATTCATATAATTCAAATATTGCTGTTGAAGTAAGTTCTATTTTTCTGGATGAATGGATGCTGGCTCCAGGTAGTGCTGCAATAAAAAAAAAAAAAAAAACTAGGACAGATGTCAATTGACCTGAAAATAAACCTTCTACCAAATCATATGCATTTTGATGAAATTCTTCTTAGTGGATAGTAAGCACGCTTTACATTATTCTTCAGCATCTCCTTTTTCATACTCTTTTTACTTATCTTCAAAACCCAGGCTCCCAGGGATCTCATTTGGGTCTATTTTCATCACTTGAGCGAAAATTAAATTTGATTTAGTAAGATGATTAATAAAAAAAGTTTTAAGAATATAGTTCTCCCTTTAAAAGTGTTTCATGAAATTGTAGAATTTCAGAGGTGATAAGGTGTCTGGACTAGGTATGAGTAAATTGTTTTTAGCCACTGATTTATATGATTGTTGTGACCCACCTCATAATTCAAAGTATCATTGATATATGAATTTTTGCCTTTAGAAATAATTATTTCACATAAAAAATATTTAATAAAAACTTACTGCATGACCTGAAACAAGCTAAGCATTGAGATTATAAAGACAAATATCACACAGAGGGTTTCCTCAAGGGTCTCATATTGCATTACAAGAAGAATACACACATATACATACATACATACATATATACACATATATGTAAATATGAAGTTTAAACTTGATAAATTAAAGAGCAGGAGGATGTGGAAATTAAGAAATAATTTGTGAAGTTGGTGGCAATTGCACTGTACCTTTTGAGAGTTATGGATTCCAAAAGTAATTGATGAGGAAGGAGTTCATTCAAGACATGAGTGATGGTCCATGCCAAAAAATGGAGTTGGAAATGAAATGATGCATATGACGATCATCACAAAGAACAATTTGTCTGGACCATAGAATGGGTCAGGTGGAATAGTGTGAATTAGCTTGTAAAAGTAGGTTAAGAGGCAGCGAGGTGGCACAATGGATAGAGCACTGGCCCTGGAGTCAGGAGGATCCAAGTTCAAATCTGGCCTCAGGAACATAATACTTCCTAGCTGTATGACTCTGGGCAAGTCACGTAACCCCAGCTGCCTCACAAAAAAAAAAGTAAATTAATCCTAAATTCTGAGTGACTTGAAAATCAAAACAGAGGACATTTTTTAATTGGTTTTAAATTCTAGGAAAATAGGAAATCATTGGAGTTTTAGGTATAGGAAGCACTGCACGCTCAGCATAGTCACTAAGAAATAACATTTTTATAGATTTATATGTGATAGATTTAGTAGCAGACAGACTTGAGATATGGAGCAGCTATGTGGCACAGTGAATAGAATACTGAGCCTGAAGTCAGGAAGACTTGAGTTCAGATGTGGCCTCAGATACTTGTTAGTTGTGTGACCCTGGACAAGTCACTTAACCCTGTTTGTCTCAGTTTCCTCATCTGTAAAATGAGTAGAAGGAAATGACAAACCATTCCAGTAACCACTCTAGTATCTTTACCAAGAAAGTCCTA
>NW_020954126.1:0-9271 GCF_900497805.2 Vombatus ursinus
TTTAATTTGACTTCAAAAGGGGTCCATGACACAGAAGGAGATTAAGAATCCCTGTTCTAGAAGATCTTCAACTTGGAAAATCTTGGAAGTCCCATCTAACTCTGTTATTCCATAATTCAGCCAAAGGGAGATTAAACATAGCTCTTTATCATAATGTTCCTTCAGCACTAAAAAGTATACCACTCATCATCTGGATATCATTAAGTTAAGGTGAAATATCCCAAAGAAAATTTTATGTTTTTCTTTTCTCAATAATATCAATAACAACAATAATAATAGCAAATTATTATTATTATGTTGGCATGAAATTTTTAAAGCAAAACAAAGAAAATATACACAGCCTCTATACCCAAATTACATTCACTCATTTAAAAAAAAATATCCTGTCTACAGGAAGTTACTCATCTTCAGATGGGCCCAAAATGCTTTGCTCAAATTCATAAAAACATTAAATTCCTCTCATAACAAACTAAAATATCAACATTTTTAGAAAGAGATTTATTAGTAATGCAAGTATGAAGTTATAACATGAGAACAGTTAAAATAATAAAAATCCATCAAAGGGTACTTGTAAAATATGTTGCTATTGTTATTGTCGTGTCTGACACTTAATACCTTCATTTGGGTTTTCTTGGCAAAGACATTGGAGTAGTCTGTCATCTCTTTTTCCTGCTAATTTTACAGATGAGGAAACTGAGGCAACAGAATTAATTGACTTTCCTAGGGTCACACAGCTAGTAAGTTTCTGAGGTGGGATATGAACTCAGGTTTTCCTGACTCCAGGCCCAGTACTCTGTGCACTGTACCACCTAGCTGCTCTGACACTGAAAATGAGATTTGAGGAGTTAGAAAGGCAGACAAAGTCAGCCAGCCTACTACAGACTACTTATTTATCCTGCTTATCAAACCCCAAGCCAACAGTCAAAGTGGTCTTAAAGTAGCCTTTAAATAACTTTCCAATAGTGGTCTGGGCACGAAGGACACAGCTTTTATTTTAGGACTATAACATGCACATTCAATTCATATTCTGATGGGTGAAATCTGAAGTGATTCCCACAATTACCCACGTTATCCATAGAATGTAAGTTTCCTCAGGGCAGGGACAGTGAATTTTGGTCTTCATATCCTTAGGAGCTAGCTCAATGATTGTCATTTGGTGAGAGTTTGAGATCATAAAATCACAGATTTAGATATGGAATGGGAGGAAGGGAATAAGCATTTATTAAGTACCTAAGTACTTTATAAATATTATCTCATTTAATCCTCACGACAACCCTGGGAAGTAAGATGATCCCCATTTTGCATTTGAGACAACTAAGGTTAAGTGACTTGTCCAGGGTCACATTGCTAACTCAGATCTTCATTACTCCAGGCCCAGTCCTCCATCCCTTGTACTACCTTGCTGGCCTGGAAGGCATCTGGTCTAAGCCTTGGTTTTGTAGACAAGGGAGCTGAAACCCTGAGAGGGTAAGTGACTTACTCAAAGTCACAGAAGGACTCCAAATCTAGCAATCCTCCAACTGATCAAGTTGCCTTCTTTGCTTAATAAAATGCTTATGGAATGAATGAACAAACAAATGAACAAATAAGTAAATACTCAAGCATAGGACAAAATTTGTGTTTCTGGAATCTGTGGCATTGTCCCAATCCAATAACAACTTTCAATGCCTTCTCTGGGCAAGGCACTGGGGATATAAAACAAAATGGAAAGTCCCTACCTTCAAGGAGTTTACTTTCTACTGGGAGGGAATAGAACTTGTAAATACATAAGTATATCTATGACAATGTGAGGAAGAGATCATAAAAACCATGGGGTGGGGGTAGGGGGGAGCAGGAAAGGTTATGTGCACCATGATCTGAGCCTTGAAGAGAGCTTGGGTTTCTAAGTAGCAAGAGTGAGGCAGAGGAACGGTGGTAACAGAGCAACATCTCTCTTGATTCCAGAGGAGTATAAAAAGTCACAGAAACATAATCAACTACTTCAGGCAAAGGAAGTCTAATGGTTTTCCAATGGCACCACATTGGGTTAGTCTTATCTGCTCTCCAATTTTGATTCTTGACTCCTCAGTCAAGGTTCCCTGCCTTGCAGATAAAATCTTCTCTCTGACATGACTGTCCACGAAACTTCATGCGAAGAAGAGTAAATAGGAACTTTTCAGGGTCCAAATCCTACTGATGTCTGCATGTATCTCCAAGATATTATTCTAATCATTAAAATGCACTAGGGCTTATTCTACAATTGCCCCCAGGAGTTCAGTTACAAGCAAAATAAAATGGAATAGAAAAGTCATTTTGGAACTTTGGGTAATAAATCCTCTTGAACAGTCCCAGACTGACAAAATTCATTAAAATTCTGCACTGCAGTGAGTTATTATAGGAAGGTTCAAAGCAGCATTGAAGAAAATAAGAGAGATAAATGAAAATAGGTATGGTGGGCAACAGATATCCCAGCAATAAGAGGCACAATGGAGATCACACTCACAACTGTTGCTTTGCCCCATGGTGGGATCTTTAGAGAGTATGAGCACTTGCCCCAGCATGGACTTCTTTCCCCTTCAGCATCTTAGAAACCTCAAGTTATCCCAAAATATATTCCCCCCTCCAAAGGTTTTCAACCTTTTTTGTGTCGTGGATTTCTTTGGCAGTCTGGTGAAGCCTATAGACTCCTCAGCAATATTTTTAAATGCTTAAGATAAATACGTAATATTATGAAGGAAATCAATTATACTAAAATGCAATTATCAAAGTATTTCTTAAAAAAAGTTGACGGATCCCAGGTTAAGAACTCCAGTATAATATACTGTATATGTATATAATATACTCCAAGTTAATATAATATAATAATAATCAAACTGTGTATACCCTTTGATCCAGCACTACCATTACTACGTCTATATCCCAAAGAGATCATAAAAAAAGGAAAAGGGCCCACATGTACAAAAATATTTATAGTAGTTCTTTTTGTGGTGGTAAAGAACTGGAAATTGAGGGAATGCTCATCAATTGGGAAATGGCTGAACAAGTTATGGTATATGGATGTAATGGAATACTATTGTGCTATAAGAAATGATGAACAGGTAGATTTCAGAAAAACCTTGAAAGACTTACATGAACTGATGTTGAGTGAAGTGAGCAGAACTAGGAGAACAGTGTACACTGTAACATTAACATTGCATGATGATCAACTATGATTGACTTACCTCTTCTCCCCAGTACAATGACCCAAGATGATTCCAAAAGACTTATGATGGAAAACGCTATCCACATCCAGAGAAAGAACTGATTGAGTCTGAATGCAGATTAAAGCATACTATTCCATTTTCTTTGGGGTTTTTTGTGGTTTTTTTTTTGTTCTGTTTCTTCTTTCCCAACATGACTAATGTGGAAATACATTTTACATGATTGCACATGTATAACCAATATCAGATTACTTGCCATCTTGGGGAGGGGGGATGGGAGAGAGGGAGGGAAGGAGAAAAATTTGGAACTCAAAATCTTATAAAAAATGAATGTTGAAAATTGTCTTTACATGTAATTGGGGAAAAAAAGTTAAATACTATTAAAAAAAAAGAACTTTAGGTTGATCTCCACTTCACCACTGTACTGGCTCCACACCCTTCCCCACTCCACCACTATCACTTGCCCCAGATGCAAAAATTGTGCTTTATAGCTCTGATCACACTATCTCTACTCTATACTTTTAGAAATGTTTGTCCTTCAGTGAACTCTGAGAATTTCTTTTGTGTCAAGCTTTCTTTGAAATTCAAGGAAGCACCAGTAATAGGATTTGTTTTTATCTGAATGCCTTGTCTCTATTTTGGGGGGGAGAGAGGGAAAGGAATGGAGGATCCAAATGGAAATAAGGCTCGTTTTAGAATTCAGAGTAAAATTTTAAAAAACACAGGTCCATTATAAAACTCCTGGAATATCATTTCCTCACTATGACTCAATAGGTACACCTTCCCAACCCCAGCAAAGTCTCACCTGCTAAGGCACCACATCACCATCATTACACCTCATCCCTGTCTTTTTATTGGGGGAGGGGCAGAGATAGGTTTGGGGTTTCTTCAGAAAGGGTACACAAATCAGAGTGTGACATAATGAAGATCCATGCAGAGCAAATGTAAGAAATAACTTTGTTTCTAAACCCCGGATTAGATGAAAAAAAGTAAAAGGGATAAAAACTGAAGAACCTAAAGGCATTAAAAATCTACACAACACCAACCCCGGAAGTGTTACCTAATAATGAAAGAGATGGCTTAAAAAATGCCAATGTCTCTAATGATTTTGAAAGGATAGGAGCAATCTTGCAATGGAATTTAAACCCTATCTGAGTCTAATGGTACAAATCCAACTAATTATACCACAAATCCTTAACCTGGGTCCATGTGAATAGACTTCAAGGGGACTATGAACTTGGATGGGAAAAAAATTACATCTATTTTCACTGTCCTCCAAATGAAACATTTTGTTAAATTATTAGTAAGCAGAAAAAAAGAACATTATTTTGATAAGAGGTCCATAGGCTATACCAGACTGCCTAACACATTCATGACACACACACAAAAAAAAATGGTTAAGAATCCCTAAACTATACCAAATCAGAGTAATTGTTTAAAAAGCTAGTATCTGCTGTAAAACAGCATTATGAACAAATGCATTCTTTCAAAATATTTGACAGACGATTTAAAAAACATTTCAAGACCTGTACACAACAGCTCAACACAACTCTAGCCATTGGCATGGTAAAGACCATAAGGAGAAACATAGAACTGTCTAGGAATACTCCTAAGGACAAGTAACAAACACTAAATGTGGCTTTAGATAACCATTGAAGACCTGACAAAAGAGATTAGAAGATTATATCAATATCTAATTCTTATGCATAGTAGAAACTTGAATACCACATCATCTAATTAAAATCAATGAAAAAGAAACACATGGACTGAAATCCAGAAAACAAAAAGATATTGGGAATTCTTGATAACATTAAACAACAATTAAAATCAAAAACCAAAAAGTTAGAATGATTAAAAAAAAAGAGTCAAGGTAACTCAAAGAATAAAATATATGACTCAATAGCAAACAAAAACTATGCCATATGGCTCAAGAAGCAAACAAATTAGAAGAGAGAATGACTCCCAAAGGAGAGAATATGGAAATTTTCTGGTCATCTATATGATTAGGAAAAAGTCCAACACAATAAAAACACTAGTTGAATTAAACATGAAACAGAAAGTTCAAAAACTTAATATAATTTGTGTTAGAATGATTCCATCAAGGGAAGTATCTGAAATTAGCAGTAGTTCCATTTAAGAGCAAATGTTTCACAAAGTGGTACATGAATTACAAGCAAAGCACTTTACCAGCTTTCTATCTGATGCAAGCCTGACCCATTTTTCTTAAAAGAAGGCACCATATTTATCAGCAAACAACAAGAGTGCCAGTGACCCTTTCCAAAGGCAAGCTGTTGTGTACTTTTGTGCATTATCCAAAGCATTCACACTTCATAGCATTCAAAAATCTATAAGCACTTATTAAAAAAAAAAGCAATGAGTTCTTTCTTGAATCAGGAACTAAAAGGTTATACCAAACATTACCAGGGATGTGAAGAGCAACTCATTATTCATTTAGTGATTATTGAACAATCTACCAAAAAGCACAGTAACATTTATACAGACTTAATTGATTAACACAAAGCCTTTGACTCAGTTCGCACTCATGACTTGGTCAGGTAATACAAATACGGAAAACAAATCCAAGCATTCTAAATTTTAATATCTACATGGAAAACTATTCTTTATTTAAAACATTATGCCCCTCGAATAATAAGTCAAAATAATTGATATGAAGTGTGGCATCTTACAGGGAGGCAATTTAAATTAGGTGACAGTTAAGTAACTCAGTGGATAGAGTACTGTGCCTGGAATTAGGAAGAACTGAGTTCAAATCTAGTCTCAGACACTTACTAGGTGCATGACTCTGGGGAAGTCATTTAACTTTTGTCTGCCTCAGTTTCCTCATCTGTAAAATGGGAATAATAATAGCACCTACCTTAAAAATAAATAATAATTGTAAAGTACTTGGCACCATGCCTGGTACATAAATGTTAGCTATTATTATTGTCATTAAATCTGCCATGGTTCTGCCTAGATTTAAATCCATTATCATTACTCCTAAATAGAATTGAGCATAGCTTTCAAGTCAAAAAAAAAAGAGTCATATCAAAAGATTAAATTAATCACTAGATGTACATGGGTGACACCAAGTTATATAGCTCAAGAGTATATTCAAACATTACTGCATCTAAAAGAACTATCTCCAACAGTATCAAACTGTTATTTGGACTCAGCAAAAATAATAAAGTTCTTCATGTGTGCCAAGGATGAATAGAAACTGAAGACCTGAAACCAGAGGTCAAACTGAAACAATGAGTGGTGATAATTCAGAAATATTTTAGTCTTCTCTAGGCAAGACATACAGAACATAAGGCTATCAAACAGAAAGCTGAAGCTGTGGATGGTGAAAGATTGACGGGCATCCTGAAGTCAAAGCTTAAAAGGAAGAACATGTTTAGATTAATTAACACCTATGTAATACTAATCTAAATGTATATGTTAGCATGGTAAAATGGCCAAAAAGATCTTCAAACAAAAACCTATACAATGTTAATTAAATGAGGCATTCACCCCCTGAAAGCAACTATAGAAAGAATAACATTTGCTCATCAAAAGGAGGGAAAAGATTGACAGGTGCTCACAGATAACACAATAAACAGATTAAAATTTTGCAAAAAACACTTGTGGGACAAAGAGACTTTACTTCACAAGCAATAATAAAGGATGACAACAGGAATATGCCACTGAGTTAGTTTAATATGATCAGAAGTAGTTTGCCTCCAGACAGAGCCTGTAAAACAGTACCCAGCAGTGGAATCAAAATGTATTCCCTGGGTGATTTCCACAGACTCAATAAGTAATCTGTCAGCAAAGAAGAAATAAAGGAGTCATACAAATTTGTTTTATAAAAACTGAAGGGTTCATGAAGGCACAAGATCAGGTCATTACCACCAGAAATTATACAGGAAAAAATTCTCCTTAAAGATCCTATGTTTGTTGATCAATCAGATTATGTAATGAAGTGGGATAAACCATGCAACATAGGTTACAATGTAGGTTGCAAAAATTTAGCATCTTGGGACAGTTAGGTGGTGTAATGGATAGAGCATCAGCCCTGAAGTCAAGAGGACCTGAGTTCAAATCCGACCTCAGACCAAACACTTGACAGTAGCTATGTGACCCTGGGCAAGTCACTTAACCCCAACTGCCAAAAAAAAAAAAATTTATCATCTGACACCTAGAAAAACATGAATGATATAGATATATCAAAAGCTCACAATCCTTTATAAACCAACAGACAACAAATCACGCTACAAATACAAACCTTGAAATGTCCTTGAGAATTCAGAATAATTATTATTCAGCATCATTAGGAAAAGAAGTGCTGTCCAGAACCATATAGATATAACATGGATCTATCAAAATTTAAGAACAGCGTTTTTAATAGAAATCATCTTATCAGATACCCATAATCTCCAACCTATACGGAATGAAAAGCTTTCAAAATACAGAGACCTAGCAGAAGAAATTAAAACTATGTGGGAAACAGATGAGGTATATGTCATCCTTCTTGCCCTGTCTGCTACTGGAATGATTCCAAAGATATTTGCAGTGAGTCCACAGAAGATGAGCCAATACTCTTATTTATGTACAAAAAGCAGTCATTTTATTCACTTGTACAATGGTCTGCAGAGTATTAAATATTAAAGTATAATAACAGAAGTTACTTGTCCTAAGATCATTTTATGTAAGCCAATCAAAAAAAAATGAGAATGAGATAGTAACAACAATAATAACACTTACATTCAGCAATTTAAGGTCTGCAAAACACTTTACATACATGATCTCATTTGATCTTCACAACAACTCTGTGAGAGAGGTAATAATAACAATAATAATAGTTAAAATTTATATAACACTTACTATGTGCCATGCACCATGCCGAGCCCTTTACAATCATTATCCCATTTGATCCTCACAAGCATTCTGTGAGATAGATGCTGTTAGGTAGATATTATCTCTATTTTATAGAAAAGAAAATTGAGTCTCAGAGAAAGACTTGCTAAGTAGCACCTACTACTACATGTCATTCTGATGACTGGCTATGTGAGACATATATAAGATCCACCAAGACATAAGGTGAAACCCAAACAGCCACACCACCACAAACAACCAAGAGTGAGCACAGTCATATATGCAAAGATATATCAGCAATGCACCCCTTGTGAACTGTTAAGTCACATTCCCTAATTTGTTCAACTCAATACACAATATGAAAAATGTTTCCCTCTTATATTCTCTATGACACAGGAAAATGTGTTAAATTTGCCTTATGATTAAAATAATTCACAAGTAGATACTATATACAATTAAGTCTGTTTAACAGGAAAGCATTTATCATCCATTAAAACAATACCACCTCCCATTTGATATATTTTTAATTCCAGAGTGCTTTCATGGATATTATCTAATTAGATCCTTGCAGGTGTTGTTGGGTTTTTTTTAATAAAGGGGGTTTACATAAGCCAACACAATTTCTACAACCATTAAATTGATGGCACAATAGTATTTTAATAAATAAACTACACTCAAATTTTCCATATTTCCCCTGCTCCTATTTCTCCTTCTCCACAATGAGTTTGATACTTCAGATAAGAACTCCTGAATTTTTTATTAGTTCTTAAAATCTGGGATACTAGAATGTTCTTTATCTCTAGAACCTTAGTTCTTTTTTCTTCTCCTTGACAAGACCCCATCAAATCCCTTTGTCATCACTTTCCCTCCCAAATCTCTTGGTACAATACTTCCCAGAGCCAACAGAGTGGGCTAATATGAGATATTATGCAAACAGCTCATTTACTTCCACCAAAATAGGTCCCACATTATGCTTTTCTTATAACATATCACTTCCTATAATTGATAATCAGAGAACTCTTGTCTGTTCTCATACAGCATAGTCCAGCACAGGAATGAGTATACCAAGTACAAACTTGGCAATCAATGGATTGAGTCTCTTGCCTTCCATTTTTCCCAAGGTTGCTCCCTTTTTCCCACTTTTATTGTTTGGTTGCATCTGACTCTTTGTGACCCCATTTGGAGTTTTTAAGGTTTCTCCCTTTTTCCCTCTATGCTAGTTCATATGATGACAATGG
>NW_020954127.1:0-80414 GCF_900497805.2 Vombatus ursinus
CTCCTCCGAAAAACCATGAATGTGAACTGTTGTTGACCTTGCTAAATCTCAGTTCCTCGTCTGTGAAATGAGGGAATTAGATTAGAAGGTTTCTAAGGTTCCTTCCAGCCCTAAATCCTGTGGCTCTATGAAATATCTACTAATGCTAATGATACATACGAAGCACAACAATTCTCCACTTGTGTACCTACCCCTTTTCTCCAGATCTTGTGGGCTCTCTGAGTATAGAGCAAGACTTCATTCTTCAGGGTAGGTCTTAAGGGCTTGCCTCTTAGTAGGGCTTCATTGGTAGCATTTGAATTTGCAAGTTCTATGGAGGGTGAGAGCAGCAAATGCACAATTAGCAATTCATAGGTTAGCATGGAAAAATGTTTCCAAAAGGAAGAGTATTTAGCTTTGTGACCCTGGGCAAGTCACTTAACCCCAATTGCCTCGCCAAAGGGGAGGGGAAAAACCCAAAAACCAAACCAAAAGGAAGAGTATTGATTCATTACCTTGCTATGACCAACAACAGAAGAATTGTTGAGTTGTGGGTTGGGAAGAATCCAGCTCTTCTGAATTCACTCTTCTATCTGTTCAGTGGTGGCAATGGTGTGGAAATAGTAATTAGCATGTAGAAAAACACCACCACTACTAGTCTAGGTTTCTGTTCTGCTCCTAACAAGCTGTGTGGCTTTGTTTTTGTTGAGTCCCTCTCTTCGTGACCCCTTTTTGGATTTTCTTGGCAAAGATACCATTTATTTTTTTTTCATTTCTTTCTCTAACCCGTTTTGCAGATGAGGAAACTGAGGTAAACAGATTTAAATGACTTGCCCACACAGGAAGTTTCTGAGGCCAGATTTTAACTCCAGACCCAGGGCTCTACTTCCCAACCTAGCTGCCTCCAGTTTGGAGAACACATTTAGGCAGAGAGAAGAGGAAGGAAAGATGGGAGGATAGGAGATTGTCCTCTGAGAGAAGAGTTTCAAAGTTCTGGATAATAGAGACAGAACACATTGGCAGCATAAAGATAAAACTATGTCCTGTTACACACTATAATTAAAAGCAAAATGAAGAGATGGATTAGGTTATCTCTAAGGTTTCTTTGAGCTCTAGACCCTGGGCCTTACTCAGTTCTTTACCACTGACTGTATTACTGCTATGGGAATTCAGATTAAGGTTTAACTAAATTCTGTACATTAGCAAAGGCAAAAAAAAAAGTGCAATGTGTAATACTTGTCCAGATAATTGGATATTTCAGAGAGGAATGGTTTTGTTTCTTAGCAAGAAAAAGTATCTCTTTTTGTTTGTAAGCTCCTCCATCCCCTTTTAGAGAGTATTCTTTGAGGTGAAAAAGATGTTCTGGGCTATTGCCAACAGATGGAGCAATGAAACAAGAAATAAACTTGTACTATATAATCTCAGGGACTAAAAAAAGCCACAAACGTACAATTGAGTGTAAGCATTGTCCATTTTATGTCTCTGTGTTGACAGTTCATTTTCCTCTGATTTTTATAGGTATTTTCATGAAGGCAGGATCTGATTTTGATGGAGACATTTATTAATATTACTAATGGTCTGTGATCTCAATCAGAAACATTTCTGCTCTAAGTAAAAATACCTGTTAATAGTTTGTGTTCGTATATCTCTTTAATGTTTGCATGGATCATTTCTCCTTCCTGATTTGATTTAATTTGATGGTTATAGAATCTGGTGCAAGCAAAAATTACTTGTAATACAAATGTCTCAAAATTTAAAAGTAAAAGATAAAGGAGAGATATTGATTTTTTTTTAAAGTTCCTGTATTGATGACCTCATTAAAACCCTAATTCTAATTGGCTAATACTTTAAGTTCCTTTCAATCAAAATCTCAGAGAGGCCTAGATACATTATCTCCTTATATACACTAAAACACAGCCACAGTGAACTTGTCAGTTCAATCATGATAAAAGAATAGAAAATCAGGAAGATTAGTATGAAGATACTGAGTTTAACATTTTAACAATAGTCCCTTTTTCTCCCCTGGGATTCGTCTTGTAATAATTACTCAATAGAGTCATCTAAGAGGACCACTCAACACTTAGAACAGTTCCTGGCTCATAGTAGGCACTTATTTTTGTTAAATTGATCTGGAGGCAGAAGGTATAATGGAAAGAGCATTGACTCTGGCGGTCAGATCATCTAGATTCAAATCCTGCCTCTGATGTCCACTGACTTGTATGACCTTGAGAAATCACTTAAGTATCCTGATCCTCAATTTCCTTATTTTGGGGGGTGGGGTGCCTCTCCCTGTTTCTAACTCTATGACTCCATTACTATTGGAGCTACCTGTTTTTCCATACCAGGGCTCTTCCCCCCTCCTGTCCTAGTCTTTCTGCTTCCTAAATGCCAAGAGGCACCAAAGGATATGACCCCAATTGGCACTAAGCCCTGGATGCTAAACCCTATCCCTACCCCTCCCTGAGATGACTACCCTCCTCCAGCCCTCAAAATCATGCTCATTTCCCAACTGTCACTGGCCAGGGACCTGGGCCCTTACTCCTACCCTACCATTACTCGCAAAGGTCTACTCTACAACTTTGCCCTCCTGACTCCTGGGCCTTTCCATCTATCCTACAACTGAACCTTCCTATGTATACTGTCTTAAATTATAATGTAAGCTCCTTGAGAGCAGGTACTATCTAACTTTTTTTCATCACTTTCAGTTTTATTGATGTATTTTATTTTTATGTTACATACATTTACAGATTACTGTAACTCTGTGAGAGGTCTCTTGTAACAAAGTGAAAGTTAAATAAAACTAATAATACAGTGACCTTATCTGAAAGTGCACACATTTCACATCTCTAGCACCCACTACTTCTCTACTTTAAAAAGAATTAACCAGTCTAATTTATTTTCATAAATATATATATAGTTAAGCAAAGAACATTTCCACAATGGCTGTATACAAAAATATGTATCTCATTCTACAGCTCAAATCTATCACCTCTCTGTAATGAATAGCACGTTTCATCTTTAGACCTCTGGAATCATAACTGGTCAATGTATTGATCATAGTTCTTAAAGTTTTCAAAGCTGTTTTTACAGTGTTGTAAAATTATGTAAATTGTTCTCTTGGTTTTACTAATTTCATTCTTCATCATTTTATAAAAGTCCTCCAAATTATACATTTTTATAGTATTGATGTTATAGTTTAAATTGGTTTCCTCTGCATCAATTCATATAAGTCTTTCTATGTTTTTTTAAATCATCTCTTTCCTCATTGCTTCTGCACGATAGTACTCCATATTCATATACCACAACTTACTCAGCGTTTCCCGAATTGTTGGCCATCCTCTTAGAATCCATTTTTTTGCCACCACAAAAAAAGCTGCTATGAATATTTTTGTACGTAAAGTACCTTTTATTTTTTGTTTTCTTTTGAATATAAGCTTAGCAATGATATAGCAGTATTTAGTAAATTTTCTATCTGTGTCCTAGTGCTTCGCACGGAGTAGGTCTTAAGACATATTTTTCCATTCCATTCCGAGCCCCACTCTTCCAAGCAGATTAATAATTTTTTCATCTCAGGACAGTTTAACTTTGTCATAGAATGTGATACCCATACTGAGGAGAGAGAAAACATGGGTTTAGGTTGTCAGATATTACACTAGGACTCAGTTTCCTTGGACATATTTTTGTTAAGTAAATGTAGTGTATTCTTTCTATAAGTACTGAGTAACAGAAGATTTCACTGGCAAAGGCTACTTAAAATCATATACTATCAAAGCTAGAAGGAATCTTAGAAGGAATATTGTAAAAATGAAATTGACAAGCCTTGGCAACAGATTGGATAGGGGAGAGTGGAGAGAATGAGAAGTTGAGAATGAACTGGAAAGATGGTAGTGTCCAGCCAGTCTCTTTCCCCATCCCCCCCAATCACTACTGGTATCTTACACCATTAACCACCTACTAACCATAGGTATCCTAGAGGGCTCTGTCTGGTCCCTCTTCTTCTCTACTACTTCACTTGGTCATCTCATCAGCTTCCATGGATTTAATTATCCTTTCCATGCTGACGATTCTCAAATCTCCTTATCAATCCCTAACTTCTCTGCTAAACTCCAGTCTTACATCTCCAACTACCTTTCAAACATTTTGAACTTAGTGTCCATTCGACATCTTAAACTCAACATGTCTTCAACTGAACTCATTACCATTACTTATAAACCCTTTCTCCTTCCAAAGTTTCCAATAACTATTAAGGACATTATCATCCTTCCAGTTTCCCAGGCTCCCAACCTAGGTGGCATCCTCTCCTCCCTTCGCCATAAGATCTGTTGCCAAGGCTTGTCAATTTCATCTTTGCAACATTTCTTGAGCACATCTCCTGTTCTAATACTGCCACCACCCTGGTGAAGGTCCTCATTACCTCATGCCACAAGTCTCTACAGGCCTCAATTTAGCCTCCAAAATCTTCTCTTTGACATTCAAAACCCTTTATAACCTACCACATACACCCCACAGACGGACCTTTCCATTCTTCTTACAACTTACATTCCTCTCTTTTCTCCCTCTTCGCCCCCCCACCAATACTCTTCTATCCAGTGACCGTGGCCACCTTGCTGTTCCATCTCTCAGCTCTGGGCATTTTCTCTGGCTCTTCCCACTTCCTAGAATGTTCTCCCTCCTAATCTCTGCCTCCAGGCTTCCCTGACTTGCTTAAAGTTCTAACTAAAACCTTCTACATGAACCTCTTCCAAACCCCTTTTAACTCTAGGGCCTTCCCTTTGTCAATTATTTCCAATTTATACTGTATATAGCTAGTCTGTATATATTTGCTTATTGTCACTTGCGTTAGATTGTGAACTCCTTGAAGACAGGAACTGTCTTTTGCCTCTTTTTGCATCCCAAGTGCTTAGGACAGTGTTTGGGACATAGAAGGTGCTTCATAAGTGCTAATTGACTGACTGACAAATGGCATACCAGTGGAGATAAATGAAATTATTTGCCTAAGGCCATACATTGAGATAGTTCACTGACAGCTGGGTTTAGAACCAGTCTCCTAACTTCAAGAGCACACCCTTTTACTATGTGGCTTTTTAAAAATCATCCTCATAACATGAATGTCACAATCTTGGGAAACATTGGTTTTATACTATGAAAGACAGCCTTAAACTGCTAGGCATATAGGAGATTTGAATAAATAATTGCTGTATGGTTGAGGAACTAATGTAGAAAGTATGTAAAAGAGAAGAGGATAACAAAGATGTGGAAAAAAGTCTTGTACCTTATTATTAATACCCCCAAAATATGACTAAGAACTCAATATCAACTGGCCTATGTGCCTACTCATCCATCTGTACAAAATCTTTATGAAAGTCATTGTCTGTATAATTGAAGGCATCCTCCATAAGGGCAAGGAACAAATAGGCTTTTGCAAGCAATATTCAATAATCAAGCACTTCTTAATCATTTCACAGTGTAATGATAACCTAACCCTAATCCTAAAGGGTAATGGGCTTGTGAAGAAGGTGATACAGCACAGAGTATTCTTTGTGTATGTTGAGGTCCACCAGTGTTTCTGTTTGGGAGTGACATTGTTACAATTACATCAAGCCCCAGGGTGTTGTAAAGCCTCCTAGAAGATACCTGGAATCATTCAAAGAACTTTAGTTATTCTATCCACACAGGAAAGACCAAGTAGATGAAAAATATCTGTTGCCCACCTTTTAACTTGCATTTGTATTGCTACCCAATAGAGTTGTCCAACTACATGTATATCTGGGATAGATAGTGAGCTGGGCATAGAGTTGAATGGGAGGAAGAAAGCAGGCTGAACTGCTTTTGGGAAATCCTTTTACAGATTTAAGCTTCCCCCTAAAGCAAAAGGCCATATTTTCAAACTAAGATTTTACCAATATTGATACCAAGACATGAAAGACCGCTGTCTTCAAAGGCTTAAAGGTGAGAGAATCAGGTGGTGGGTGTGACAGGGCTGTAGTACACAGGCAATCAGAAGAACAAGAGTACAGGACATACATCATCGAGAGATTATATGCCAATAAGAAGAGATGGATTGATCACCTAGCAAGAGTGAGGGGTGATAGGTACCCCGCTAGGACTCTGGAAATGTTCAGAGAAAGCCAGCAAGGCATTGTGGCATACTGGGTGGGCCCTCCTGTGGCTAAGTTTTGAGATAACACATAAGAGTGCCCCAGGAAACGTAGGCATGGACAGGTTGCCCTCTGCATCATTGGAGAGAAACCTCCAATCAATAAGATCACAGGTCCACTGGAGTATTTATGTTCTGAATTGAATCAAAGAAGCCTCTAGGTTCTGAAAACTTCTTGCTGTGCTTCAAGAAAGTCTTGATTTATTTAGAGTGGATTGATAACACAATCTGAAGCTTGTCCTGGTACTTTAAGTAATCCTGTATTCTTAGAGGCTCAGTGAGTGGCTCATCATCCTCATTATCATAGCTACCATCTATATAGTACCTACTATGCACCAGGCTAAATACTTTACAAATATTATCTCATTTGATCCTCATAACAACTCTGGGAGGTAGATGCTACTATTATCCCCATTGATGAGGAAACTGAGGCAAACAAGTTAAGTGACTTGCCCAGGGTCACATAAGCTAGTAAATGTCTGAGGCTAGAGCTGAACTCAGGTTTCCTGTCTCTAAGCCCAGAATACTATCCATTATGCCATAAGATCAGATAGATCGTCCCAAGCTGGAAATACTTTGACCTCAGATTTGGCAAAGGGTCATATGTACAAGTGCTGTCCAAGGACCACTCTGGCTTGCAAATCCCAAATGCTGCCTAGTTCCAATGAGGTGATTTGAGATACCACGCCATATCAAAAAAATCATGGATCTTTAAAGTATTGAGGCAAGCATAGAATTAAACCTTGCCAATACATATTTTTTTTACCTTTTCTCTCAGAAGCATGGCATAGAATGAGTTATTACCTAACATTACAGGTCACCTATCATTCAGTCTTCTGCTCATTAAAACACATGGTAACACTTCAAGCACTGCGTCTTTCACCACTATATTTTGCTTCTGTATATGTTGTAATTACTGATATGATTTCTCCCAAATTTGAATTCAACACATTTTCCTGCTATTGTAGATCACCATGAGAAGCAGAGGGTGTAGGGGAGGAAATAGATACTGGACTTGGAGTCAGGAAGACCTGGATTCCAATCCTGCCTTAGACACTAATGGTGTGATGGCAGGCAAGTAGCTTACTCTTCTGGGCTTCAGATTTTTCATGTGTAAAATAAAAGGGTTGGATTTCATGACCCCTAAGATTCCTTCCAGCTCTGAGACTGTGCCCTTGTTTCTTGCCATAGTATTATCTTGCTTCTTTATCTCTTCCATTCCAAGCACCCTACCAAGTGAAGGTATGTGAAGAGTTGACTTAAAAAGGGCCATCAGCCTTCATTTCGCAAAGCAAATGACAAGAATTATACCACAGTAGTGACGAGGGATGCAATTCAGATCTATGTACCACAGCTGTACATTGACTCAGTGTGAATAGGCCACTTCATCAGAAGCTGTCAGTCAGACCAGCAGAATTAGAAGGGACCTCAGGGGGTCTGGTCCAACCCATGCTGATCAGATATCCCTCTTCCTACCCCATTGCCATAACTTTCCCCTAAAGTGCTGACACCCCCCAGCTCCCCAGTTGCTCAAAAACCTCTAAGAAGCAACTTCCAAACCCCAAGGCAGCCCCTTCCATTGTTAGGCATATTTATTTGCTAGGTCACTTTTTTCACCATTGAGCCAAAATCTGCCTCTGCAACTTGGACCCAAGCAGAAGTAGGGATATATTTTAAAAATCTAAGTGATTGAATCTGACTTCACAGCAGGAGGGAATATAGGAAAAAGTTTAAATCTGAGAGGGTTTTTTTTAAGCAATTATATTCACCTTGATTAATTGGAAGATGTGTGACCTTGGTCAACTTACTTCTGAGAACAATAATAATGAGAGATAGCATGATGTAGTAAATAGAGTCAAGAAGATGTGCGTTCAGGTACTGCCTCTTGACACATCCTGGCCTTGTGACCCTGGGCAAGTTCCCTTGACTTCTCCATGTCAGAGACAACTTTCTGAGAAACTACTTTGAAGAACAGGTGCTGATGATTAGTCGGCGTTTCCTGCTGAATTCCTTCTACCAATGAGATCACAGGCCTGGTCACAACAATAACAATAATAAAATGGATTTGTAATCTATCTCACTGATATGGGCACTTCACTCTTCCAGCAGTAGAACTGCCCAGGGGAAGCTAGGTGGCACAGTGGATAGAGTGCAGGTACTCTACCCATACTAGTTGTGTGATCCTGGGAAAGTCACTTAATTTCTCTGTACCTCAGTTTCCTCATCTGTCAAAGGGGAATAATAATAGCCCCTGCCTCCCAGGGTTGTTGTGAGAACTAAATGAGATAATAATTGTAAAGTGCTTAACACAGCTGTCGTTTAGTCTTGTCTGACTCTCCATGACCCCATTTGAGGTTTTCTTGATGAAGATACTGGAGTGGGTGGCTATTTCCTTTTCTATCTCATTTTCCAGTTGATAAACTAAGGCAAACAGGGTTAAGTGACTTGCCCAGGGTCACCTAGCTAGTAAGTGTCCGAGTCCAGATTTGAACTCAGGTTTTCCTGACTCCAGGCCTGGCACTCTATCCACTGTGTCACCTGGAATATAGTAAATATTAAATAAATGTTTTTAAAAATAAGTTAACTATATGCCAGTCAGTGTGCTTAGGTACTGTGATAAATACAGGGGTAAATGAAGCTTAGTGTACTCACATGATAGGAAAAGGAATTATATTCCTAAAGTTAATCTGGTTGAAAACACTTTTCATTTATCTTCTTCAGTATAAAGAAATGTTTCCAAACCTGTAGGTCACAAAGCAAAGGTTCCTTCTGTGAATTAATATGTCTGCCAAACACACTGAATAAATAGTATGTTTCCCACATATATTGGTATTTTTCAAATGCATGTTGTGATTAATAAAATACAAACCGAATTGTAAGCTTTATTGGATTCATGACAGCTTTTTGGCAGTATATGTTCTCAATGAGAAGGGAAAGGAATAAGCATTTATATAACACTGTGCTAAGCACTGTGCTAAACAAACATTTTACAAATATCATATGATCCTCACAACCTTTGAGGTAGGCACTGTTATTATCCTCATTATGCGGTTGGAGAAATTGAGGCAAACAGGTTGTGACTTTCCCAGGATCACACAGCTATTAAGTGTCTAAGGTCAAATTTGAACTAAGGTCTTCCTGATTTTAGACCTAGGGCTCTATCCACTGTGCCAGCTGGAACATAGTGGGCACTTCATGAATGCTTGTTGATTGATTCCAGGGAACAGTTAGGCGAGTACCTTCATTTTCCAGAGTCAGAAAAATTCAGGGACCAGGTGGCAGAGAAGCTTCTCTCTGGGAACTTCATGCCCTCTTTCTCACCCCCTTTTCAGTTTCCTTTTCTGTATTGTGTTCTCTGATTAAATTGTAGGCTTCTTGAGGGCTGGGACTGTCTTTTTTATTTGTATCATCAGAGTTTAGCACCAGGCCTAGCTGGTAGTTAGTGCTTAATAAATATTTGTTGACTATTGGGGAAAAAAATTAAAACTTGGAAAGAAATTATTCCAAAAGCATGAGTCTTGATGGAAAGCTGGAAGGGACCCCAGAGGTCATATGGCCCAACTCTCTTATTTTACATATGAGGAAACTGCAGGCCCAGAAGATTGAGGGACATACCCCAAGTCCCTCATCCACAAATAGTAAGTAGCAGAGGCAGAATCTGAGCCTAGCTGCTCAGCCTCCACGTGCCCTGCTCCAACCTTAGGGTTGAACCAACCTTAGGGTTTCCTTCAGCGACTCTGTGACGTTCACATCTGATGTAGTCTCAAAGATATTCCTATAAACTATTGAGAACTGGACCAAGAGTTGGAAAATCTGGGTTCCAGTTATAGGCCTTATTTCTATTTACTAACCTTGGGAAGAACCGCTTTACCTCTGAGTCTCTTTACCAATAACACGGAGAGAACACCATCCCTCCTCCCTGCCTCACAGGATGGTCTCTGAGATCAAGTGAGATCATTTCTGTGGAAGCTGAACCACTTATACAAATGTAAGGAATTTGAAATGCAAAACCACTTTAGCTGTCTAACATATAAAACCAGCAGGCAGCTGATTTAAAATTAGAGACAGGTAGATGGCTCAATGGATAGGCCAGGAGTCAGGAAGACCTGAGTTTAAATCCAGCCTCAGATATTTACTAGCTATATGACCCTGGGCAAGTCACGTAATCCTTTTTGCCTCAATTTCCTCATCTGTAAAATGAGCTGGAGAAGGAAATGGCAAACCACTCCAGTACCTTTTCCGAGAAAACCCCAAATGGGTTCACAAACAGTTGGATATGACTGAAACGACTGAAGAAATAGGCATTTGGAGACGTGAGACCGGATATCAAAAGAGAGGTTAAGACAGGACAAATACATCTAAGAATGATATACATAGAGATAATTAAATCCTTGGGAGGTGATGAGACCACTAAGTGAAGTTGCATAGAGAGAAAAGAAAAAAGGGTCAAGGACAAAGCCTTGAACAATCCCCATGGTTAGTGGGAGTGACCTAGAAGAATAACCAGCAAAGAAGACTGAGGAGTATTCAAGAACCAGAAGAAATCAGTCTCAAAAATCTAGAGAGAAAAGGGCAATCATCAGTATCAGAGATTGCAGAGAAGTAGAGTGAAGAGTGAGAAAAAGCCATTAGATTAGGCAATCAAGAGATTGTGGGTGATATGGGAGTTGAATGCTGAGATCAGAAGTCAGAACAGAGAGAGTTAAGAGAGTAGGAAGAAATGAAGTGGAGGACCCTGTTGCAGACAGCCTTCTCAAAGAGTTAGCCGAAAAAGGAAGAGAGATAGTTTACACAAAGTAAGCACTTAATGTTGCTGAATTGAATCGAACCCATATTTGGACCTTTTAAAAAGCAATCAATTCCATTTTTGTATACATTTGTGTTTAAAAAATTTTGTACTTAATTGTCTTTATAATTAAAAATTTAACTTATACAACTGAACAGTAACAGCAACTAAAAGCTAATCAGTGCTATAATTGTTTTCTATCTTTAAGATTGCTTAAGCGTATTTACATGATGAAACCAGAATGTACCCAGTATTTCACATTAGCTTTGCTTTATTTCATAGAGTTTTCATATTTCAGCATAATCTTCATTACATTACCTTATATATTACCTTACATTATATATACTATTCATTATATTACCATTCTTTGTTGAAATGCAGTAGTTGTATGTATTTGAAAACAAAAAGAAAATAAATTTTAAAAGAAGTTATGTTTTGCATTTTCCCTAATTTAAACCATCTTTCATCTGAATTAGTACAAGTTATTTGCATTTTATTTCTTGTATCTTCTAAAAATTGTACAATATTGTTCAAATAACTTACAAAAAGATGCTTAGTAAATGTTAAAGTGTTATTTGCATGTAAGTTTATTTTAATTGCCGTCAATTTAAACTATAATTAATATCTTAAAAAGAAAAAAATAGTTATTTTCTGTATGGCTTTCCCAATATGACAGTTTTAATGATAACACTTTGTATATATTATGTACGTGTGTACCCCATATGTCTCATCCTATCAGCAAATTAATACATGGTGCCTGTTTCTTGGGTCTAATAGTTTAATTAACATCTGCTTTTATTCCTTAGGAAGCTGTTAGCAACAAAATGGGGCTTTTTGCTCTTGGCTTCCATTAAAGTCCTTATAGATGTGACCCTGGATTTTTGAAGACTAAGCTGTCACTATGCCACTGCCAAGCTTTTGCGGACCCTGCCAGGGTGATAGGATTTTACTTTGGAAACTTTTAATGACATTAACTTGACCAGCTTGACTAAATTTAGAGTTGCTGATCACCAGAAGGTTAGCCACCACATAGATTTGTTTTTGTTTTTGTTCTTTAGACCTTGAACAAATATTAGAGCTAAGGGAGGATTTGGCCCCCCACTGATGAAATTAGCCATCTTTGAAGTAAACATTTCCTGGTAAACTGATAAACTGTGGTTTTTGTTTACTCCTTTGCCCCAGAGGCTAATGTATTGGTTTAACTCCCCTTTGATAGTAAAATAGCCTAATAAAGAAGAAAACCCAGTAGTTTGAGAGCTTGTGTTAACATAGTGATTCCCTAATCTTGATTTACATCAAACAGAAAGAACAAAAAAAAAAAAAAATACTGAACCATTCCATGATTTTAACGACCAAGCTTGGCTCTAGAGAAAAGTTGAGAAAAGTGCCTCCCTCCCTTCTTTGTAGAATTGGATGATTGTATAAGAGTGTATGTGGTCAATGTCTTTGTTAGTTTTGTTGAATTGCTTTTTCTCCCTTTCTTTTTTTAATCTCTGTTATGAGAAATGGCTCTCTCTGTATTATATTTATTAAATATTTATTAAATTTAATGATTATTACATATTGGGGTATACTTCAAAATGAATATGACATAAAAACAAAGTGGTTTTTTTAGTCATATTTTCTTAGCCATACTTAGATGATATATATAAATAAAATTATTGTTAGGGTTATGGTATTTTTTCATTAATCCTCATAATACCTCTTAGTTGAAAAATTATGTTAAGTTTTCTGTGTCTCAAACTTTCTTGTGCCAGGGGGATAATATCATTCAATTGTTGTTTATCTTTCCTTTTTAAGAGGATCAATGACACCATGGTGTGATGTCTTCACTTGCTCCTAAATTGGATTTAAGTGGGACAGAGTTGCACAAAGTCATCCATGATCAATTAACTTGAGGATTGGTTAACTCTGTCTTAACTGAATTCACTTTTCGGATAAGTGGTTACTTATTAAGATATAGGTTTTTTAAAAAATGCTCACAAATCATTGGCATTAAAACCAACAAAGTTCTTTGCTTGCTTTAGTTCTGGTGAGCCTCAAGTTTAATTGTGTTTATTGTTATCCTAAATGACAGGAACTAAACCCATGCTGCAATTCCAATTTAAGATGGGAAGCCTAAGGTCACTAAGAAGGTTACAATCCTTTTCAACATAGAATTTTTCATTGCTTCAATATCCGTGTAGAGGAATATTTAATAAAGCTAGCAGCACAGTTATTCAGGGCGTGTTGACTGCTTTTAGGAACAGTGATCAGTACTGTACTTCCCAAGACTCTGTACCCACAGTGGGGGAATGTTATTACTTGGCCTACGGATCTGTTCTGTGGGTCAAAGGGTTAAAGCTGCCCAAACCTGCCATGTAGATCATTGGAGCTCAGCATTGTTAGAAAGATAATCAGAAGGATTAGAAAAGCTTCATCACAATCTTTAAGCCAATGGAGGCCGGCTGGGGGGAAGAAACAAATCCAATCCAAATCAAACCTGTAAACACCAACACTTCAGATAGTATTTGGATATTAATTTTTCCAAATCCTATCAACTCTCCACTGGTATATTCACAGACACTATTTTTAGCCAGGAATTGGTAAAAGTTGCTGAAGCAGTTAGTATCTGGCATTCTTAAAGCATTTCCCCCCTTTGATGCTTCCAGTAATAATAATGATGATGATGATGATGATGATGGTAATAATAACAATGATAGATAATATTTATATAGTACTTATTACTATAAGGCTAGGCCCTGTGCTAAGCACTTTACAATTATTATCACATTTGAAAATGAATGTCCATAAAATGAGCTGTTGGTCCTAGTTCTCCTTAAATATTTGACTCATAACATGGTACGGCTGGCTTTGTGCCTATGTGTAATGTTTGAGCATGTGTCTCCCTTCCATGATGCCACATCTGTCACCAGCAATAGTCCAATAGGTAAACATACCTCTGTAATGAACATCTTCAGATCAAGGACAGGAAGTAGACAACAGGTGCAACCAGATACATAAGCAGCTGTATCTATAAGAAGAAATTGTATTATTTGTGCATTTTGGAAGTTGGAAGCTTTGGGAAAACTTGTCATAATTTTTCTTTCTTCTTTAGTAAATTGCCAAAGGTAGGCATATTTGAGCTGACCAAAGAATGTGCATGTTTTGTGGTTCTTGGACAAGGCCTCTGCTTGGATGTTTGTTTTTCCCATGACGTGGGCCTCTTGCCTGTGGCCTCCTGTGGTGGCAATAAGCTATTTCCCATCCATGTCACCTCTAAAGGGAAAGAGATTGCATGGAAATAGAACAAAGAAAACAGGACAAAAGAAATCAGGGAATTTTCCGAAGGCCCATTTGATGTATGAGTATAAACAGGAAAAAGATGCCTGCGGAGCCGGGAATTGCTTCAGTAGGCAGCTGGGAGTTCATGTTGTTAGTAGCACTTTCTGAGATAGAATAATAAGGGAATTTGTAATAGGGGGGTATATAGAAATTGGGAGTGGGGACTGGAATTAGAATTTCTTGCTTGTCTTCTGTTGCTCTTTAAAAAGCTTCATTTTCACCAGGAAAAGCAAAGAGGTTTGAAGCACTCTCTGGGTTATGCAGTTCTCCATTTAGTTTTACCAGTAATACTTGGTCTTCATGTGAAGCTTTGATCTTTGCAGTTCTTCCTTCATACGGCTGCCAGACTGGTATTCCTAAAGCACAGCTCTGACCACATTCTCCTCCATGTTCAGGACGGTTCAAGAGTACCCCATTGCCATTACAATAAAATGCGTGCTCTTCTTTATGACATTTAACACCATCCACAGTGTGGCTCTGGCCTATTTCTCCAGGCTAATGACATGTTATACCCCCTCACAATATTGACACTCCAGCCAAAGTGGTCAGCCTGCTGCTTTCCATACGTAACATTCCGTTTCCCACCTGGATGCCTTTCCATGGGCTGTTCCCCTACACCTGAAATGTTCTGTCTCCTTACCTCCCTCTCTTATAACCCGTGGCTCAGCTCAACTTGCCATTCCTTTCACATGCTCTTTCTTGTTTGAGCATACCTTCCTCCCTCCCATCACTGAGTATGAGAGACAGAGACAGATTCAGAGAGAGTCAGAGACAGATCCTATATTTACTCATCTGTGAACATGCTGGGATGCCTCAAGTAGAATCTGAGTTCCTTGGGAGCAGGGTATTCATATGAGCAAAACCTGGCACTTTGTTTGGGACAACATAAATAGATAATACTCAGTGATGCATTTAGGGGGCTGTTAGAACATGCAGAAGGAAGAGGAGCCAGACTGACAAAAAATGCACCAAAGGGCACATAGTATCTTTTCCTGGATTAACAATGGCCTTTTTAGGTTTTCCTAGGCAGCTCTATAGAAATTGAGAAAAACTTAAAGTGTCTTGGCCTATGAAACAAGAAGCTAGTCATTCTGATTGTTTTGTTTCTGGCAAAACAAATTGTGTGACCTTAGGCAAGTCATAGAAACTTAGGATTGTCCATACCAGATGAGAAAACTGAGGCACAATGGGGCTAAGGGACTTGCCTAAGGATGCACAGGTAGTGTCAGAGGTGGGATTCAAACCCAGGTCCTCGACTCTGGGGTCAAGGTTGTTTCCACTGTCCAGTACTGCCTTGAAGATCATGGCCCTCATGTGCCAAACAGAACTGTGTAGTACATCTTATAGGCACTAAAAGAGCCACGAAAACTTCTTGAGGGAGGTAGGAGGGGGCACATCTAGGTGGGAAGAGCCGAATTTAAGTTGGGAGTCACTGTTGTTTCTTTTGTATGCTCTGCTTGTTGAATCCAAACAGTATTTTTTAAGTGAATTTTTTTGACTCAGGAGCAAATTCTTTTGCTTAGTTTCAATGATGAAGTCATATACTTGTTTGAATATGTTTTGAAGCAACCGATAGGATAGCAAAGAACTGAGAATGAACTTGTATGTATTTGTGTTTGTATATATATAAGTATATACATATATATACACAGAAACACACACATATCCATATATGTATATCTATATTTATACACACATATGGTATATATATAGGCATAATATATATTTTAATTATTTGTATTTATGTTACATATGATATATTGTACATAATATACATTATTTGTTATTTAGATTTTTTTCAGTTGTGTCCAATTCTTCATGAGCCCATTTGGGATTTTCTTGGCAAAGATACTAGAGTGGTTTGCCATTTCCTTCTCCAGCTCAGTTTACACATGATGAAACTGAGGCAAACAGGGTTAAGTGACTTGTCCAGGGTCACACAGTTTGTAAGTATCTGAGGTCAGATTTGAACTCAAGATGAGAATTCTTGACTACACGCCCAGCACCCTATCCATGCTACCTAGCTGCCCCATTTCCTTCTCCAGCTCATTATATAGATAAGGAACTGAGGCAGACTTAAGTGACTTGTTCAGCATCCCACAGCTAGTAAGTATCTGAGGTCAGACTCTGAAAGATGAGTCTTCTTGACTCTAGTCCTGGGACTCTATCCACTGTACTATCTGGCTGCCCTATATACATTATACTTTATATATTTATTTTTATGTGTGTGTGTGTAGATATATAGATAGACAGATGGATGAAGTCAACCAATATATGTGTATATGTATGTATGTGAATAACTATATAATTAATATGTTTTTCTATGGCACAGAATGTCAGATACCAGTTCAAGAAAAATGTAGCAACAGCTCTGAAAGGAGGTTTCAGGTACTCAGGGCTTTGAATGTATTTTTTGTAAGTTATGCAGGTAAAGATGAGATGTCATTCCTACTCCATTTTAGTCAAACCAAATTATTTAATTTGACCTGGAACACTCTGAAGATACACAAAGATTAAGTTGTATCATTGAGTTACAGACTCTCGAAGCATCAGATTTTCCAGTGCCATAACTTAACCTTTTTAATACTCTAAAACTTTGTTCCCAGTCAACTAAGTTCATTATGGAGTTTTTTTTAGTTGTTGTTCAAAGCCCAGCTGCAGGCCTGGGGCACCGCTCATTAATACCAGGAAGTACCCAAAGCCACAGTTGGGATTAAAGAGTTGAGCTGAACCTTAGATCTTAGCTTTAAAGTTGTAATGTACAGTGAATTTGGTTACGTGGAAAAGGAAATAGTCATTGTCAGGGTATGTTTTCTTAAGCTACAGAATCACTTTTTGAAATGATTGCCTTTAATCCTCAGTCAGACTAGTGCTTGAGAAAATATGGGTTTATAGGCCAGGATTAATCCGTGGCCAATAGTATTAGATCTGCTTGTTGTATTATCTCACTTTTAGGGGAAAAAAAGAGCGTGATTTAAAGCTTAGGCTGATTGACTTGCCCAAATCTAGTTCTGAAGAATGTCCCCATTGGGCAATTTTAGATGGATGGTCCATTGAGTGACCATGTCTTCATGTCTTCACCACTTCTCAACATTAACTCCTGCTGCTATTATAGAAGCAACTGGGTGACACTAGAGTAAGGGAGACCTGAATTTGAATCCTGCCTCACTTACTAGCTGGTTGACCCTGGGCAAGTCACTTAACCTCTGTTTGCCTTGATTTCCTCCTCAGCAAAATTAGGATAATGATAAAAAGGGAATCAAATGAAAAAAATATATAAAGTACTTTGTAAACGCACCTCCCAGGGTTGTTGGGAGAACAAAATGAGATATTTGCAAAGCACTTTGCAAACCTAAAAGTGCTATATAAATGCCAATTATTATTATTATCTCAAAATGCTATATACATTTTAGCTATTATTATTATTATTATAGTGGTATTTGAACCCATGTCCTCTGACTTCAGAGCCAGGACTTACTCCAGTATACCTCATAACTACAGGAAAGTAGTATGGCTCTTTACTCATCTACCTAAACACCATAGTCATTTAAATATTCTCTGATTTGTTACTAATCTTAGAATTTTTATAAGTATTATTTGTGTACAGGCAGCTTGTTGATAGCTATACATCAGTATTATTCTCCTGGATGGGCATTGCTGATGCACTGTGCTCTGGGCCCATATTGAAATAGGAAAAAGAGATTAGAATGGACTACTTTTGAAAATCTGTGTGGCACTTTATTGACCCCCAGACTGCTGCAAAAAGTCAATATCTGAAACACCAACCAGGATTCTCTCCTTTCCAGAGCAGAAACGGACTCTCTGGCAGGTCCCACCATGTTGAACCAGCTTCAAGTGTGGTCCTGGTGACAAACTGTGTCTACTTGGAGGGCCAACCCAGCTTAGTTTGGAAAGACTCATCATCAGCCTGTTTCCCACAACAAGGTGATTTATTTCTTGGCAGTGGCAACTTGTGAATCGAAAGAAAATAATCCTCCACCTGGTCCTGCCGCTCTAGTAGTAGAGTAGTGGAAAGGGTAGCAGAGAGCGCTAGGAATAACAGGTTTCAGACATTGACTTAACTGCTGTTACTCTAAATGTGAGGTTCTTGTCCATTAACCAGCCAGTATTTGAAGAACCGCCTTGTGGAAAAGGGATCAGACTCGTTCTGCTCAGTTCCAGAAGACAGAACCAGGAGCAATGAGGTAGAAATTGAATAGAAGCAAATTTAGGTTTGATGTAAGGAGACATTTCCTGGTAATTAGTTAACTAAAAGTGGAAGGGATTGAGTTGGGGATTAGTGGGTTCCCCTCTCTTTTCAAGCAAAGACAAGCCAAACACAGAGATATCAAACATGTCCCCTGAGCCAAAAAAAAAAATAAAACACTTCCAAGTGCCACAGAAGCAAATTAAAATGTAATTGGGAAATATTTGACAAAATAAATAAAAATATAATAGAAGATAGGTAATGTTAATATGTGGTTTTATAAGTTAATAAGTAGCCTGCAGGGATCCTCATGGAAGGTTTAGGGGCCTCTGGTTCTATTTGAGTTTAACACCACTGGTGATTTTTTTTGGGGTGGGGGGGAAGACAGTACAATATGAATTGAACTGAATGGCTTCTGATGTTCCAACTCTGAGAGTCCTCCTTTCTCTGGTTCTGTGTTGATATTCTACTAGATCAGGGATTTTTTACCTTTTTTGTGTCTTTTGTGTCCTTTGACAGTCTGGTATAGCCTATGGAATCCTTCTCAGAATAATGTTTTTAAATACATAAAATAAAGTGCATAGACTTGCAAAGGAAGCCAATTGTATTGAAATAAAGATGTAATTTCTTCCTATCCAAGTGCACAGATCCCCATGAAGTTTATCCACAAATAGGTAAATCATCTGTGGACCCCAGATTGAGAAGGCGGAAAATAGAATTCTAGCAATATCAACATTCTTGCTGTATGGCCTCTACCACAAGGGTAAGGCACATCAGTGGTGTGTCCATTGTATATATTCACAGTCATAAAACTTTTAAGCTGGAAGGGATATTATGAACCGTCTAGTTCAACTCCATTTTACAGGTGAAAAGGTAGGCAGAAGAAAGAGAAGTGTCTAAGCTCATACAGCTGAACTGAAAGGCATAAAACCAAGACTCGCATTGACTCACTCCATTATACCTACTGCCTAAGCTTAATATAGATAGATAGAGGTAATCTGTAATATAGATGGATATAGTCTGTAATAGCTAAAGGTGACATCACCAGATTCAACCCATTCTCCACTACTCTCTATGGATGTGTCTCTAGCTTCTACTGAAGTAATGGATATTCAGTATGAGGGTCACCCCAGACACTTAGGTCCTTTGATTATTGAACAAAGATTAAATGACATTGACCATCTATCCATTCTAAGGTAAGATAGTAGATGAGTCTATGACGAGAGATTTACAACAAGGGTTGAAATCCTCAACTAAACCAGAAAATTAAAATTCGCCAGAATACCCCATTCTCCTAGCATTCTGAGCCCTCATTCATTTACTGAATGGGAATTTCAAGACTGGATTTATAATACTTTCCTAAGTGTCTCTTTCCTGTAATATGTGAGACTATTCTAGAGGAAAATACAAAGGTCATACTTGGATATGTGGTCTTCCCTCAAAACATTTATTGACTACTGTGTGCATGGAGTTGTGCTGGTGGCTTACAATCTGTAATCTTAAATCCTCATGAGCTCATAACTCCAAATACATCAAGTTTAAAGAATTATCCAAAGATTTACCCACTCAAGTGAAAAAGCCTTATTTTCAGCAATGAGGAAAAGTTTTATGAATGTAGAATATATGCTTTCTTTAACAGAATATGCTGGGGGGGGGGGTTTCCTTCAGAAATCGTTGGTCTGGGCTATTATGGAAGTGTTTTGCACCACTACATAGTATAGCCTATGTCGAATTGTTTACTTTCTCAATGAGAGTGGGTGGGGAGGGAGGAAGGGAGAGAATTTGGAACCCAAAGTTTTAGAAATGAATGTTAGAAATTGTTTCTGCATGCAACTGGGAAATAAGATACATAGGCAATGGGGTATAGAAAAATCTGTCTTATGCTACAGGAAAATAGAAGGGCAGGGGGATAAGAAGACGGAGGGGTAATAGAAGGGAGGACAGATTGAGTGAAAGGGGAATCAGAATGCAGGCTCTCATGGGGTGGAGAGAGGACAGGGACGGGGAGAAAATTTGGAACTCAAAATCTTGTGGAAGTGAATGTTGAAAACTAAAAATAAATAAAAATAAATAAATTGGGGGAAAATAAACCAGAAATCACTGGTCTGGGTACTACCACAGTAAGTCCAGATCACCAGCCTTTAGAAGACCAGAGCTCAGCTGGTCCTCAAAAGACAGACAGTCTTTCA
Source organism: Vombatus ursinus (assembly GCF_900497805.2). Taxonomy (NCBI): domain Eukaryota; kingdom Metazoa; phylum Chordata; class Mammalia; order Diprotodontia; family Vombatidae; genus Vombatus; species Vombatus ursinus. Next base: position 20,643 of record NW_020954127.1, read on the forward strand.
CTATAGTCTCATCCTGGAAACATTCTCTTTGGATCTGCCAGGGCTTACTTACGCTAAATTAGTATAGATTTTGAGAAGTCAAGATCACTTCTGCCCCAGGAAGACTCAGGGAAGGAGGACTGCAGGGGGGATGGGGGAAGAGGAGGAACGAGGAGAATACAGGGAAGATATTTAACCTTATCTTGATAACTAATAACCAGCACCTTAAACGTCAGTGACTATCCTTCAACATAAAAGAAGAATGTCTTTAGGACCTGTTGATGTGTGTAGGGCTCTTTGCTCATGCACAAAATGGTCCCAGACTGCTCTTCTTAATTTTACTTCTGGTGTTTTATAGTTTCTGTGGACTCTCCCTTTGCTTTTGGGCTATCAGAGTTAGTTCTGCCCCCCCACCCCCATCAGTATACCTTCCTAGAGAAGCCCTTACTCCTCCTTACTTTACTTGTGTATTTATTTATTTAATTAGGACTGTGGACTTGGAAATGAGATCACCAAACTTCTTGAAATTATGAGTGAAATAAGAGTTAAGCTCCTATGAGTACCTGACCAACATGCTTATGCATAGATCCAAACACCTTTTTTTGGGGGGTGGGGGGCTTAGATACTTTCTGTTTTGCTTCTTTCTTGGATCTCAACTATGTACCAGAAGGGAAAGGAAAGGCTGCCAGCTCTCTGAATTCGAGATGGCTGAGGTGTGTCCATTACAGGAAAATGAAAACATAGAGATAGAGATATACACATGTCTATACACATGCATATGAACACATATGTATTAATATGTAAAACATATGTATAGCAATAGCTATGTATGCATACACATCTATATAAACATAAATATGTGTATATATGCATACATATGTGGGTATGTGTTTTATACACACACAATATGAAGCCACAAAAAAATCTCATTTTAAACTTCCACCCTCTGGCAGTGTATCCACGTTCTATCACCTGAAATTTGGACTGTGCCCCTAGAACCCCCCGGTTTCTGATAGGTCAGTTTTGGCCTTGTCTCACCAGGATCCTGGCCTCTGTACTTTTAGGCTATGCTGTGATCTTAACACCAGTCCCCCCACCCCCAGTTCCCCTTTATGTGTTGTCTCCCTCCTTTAAAATGTAAACTCCCTGACGGGGCAGAGACCCCCTTGTATTTGTATCTTGACTGCTTTGTGTAATGCCTGGCACATAATAAGTGCTTAATAATAAGTGGCATCTGTTTGTCTGTATGCCTGCCTGCATGCACGCATGTCTGTTTGTCTCTATTATTCTATTTGCTTATGGAAATCAAAGAGCTTTTCATTAAAAAATTAATTGGTTTTACTTAAAATGAGGTAGGCATGTATGTGTATGTGTGGGTACAGTTTCACAGCATCTTTATTTCTACCCCATGGATTTCATCCAGATACTGCCTCCCCCATCCTCAAAATGTATAATTGGATTTAAATTGATCCAAACACTCAGATCACTAGTTTTGGGGAGGTTTTTAAGGTGTATTTGTCTAAAACATTTGATTTGCATGTGGGCATAAAGCTGCAGACAATGATCAGTTAGCCATTTAGCTTAATGAAAATATGCAACTAAGCTTTAAATTGGCAACAGAAAAACCAAATATTTAAAAAGCTCCCTCTGTTTTCTTTTGTCTTTCTTTATGTCTTTCTTAAAGGACTTGTCTGTCAGAAACTTGCATCCAGCAGACTGGTAATGCCACTTAGATTATCTTCTTGTCTGAGTCCCATATGTGGTAATAAATATGAGATTTTTTTCCCCTCCCTTCAGGAACCAATCAGTCTTTCACAGATTTGGCATGCACATATCTCGTCTGGCCAGGCTTCTTAACCAGTAACATATGGCCCTTTCCCCCTTTCTTGTCACAATGAGTCTGGCATAAAGTAACAGTCAGTGTAACCATTTGCAAGATTGGCATGTTAGCGGAATGTTATCAGACATGACATGAAGTGATATTGGTTAATAGAAGGAGTAAGAGTAGCATGGAACACATTTTATAGGCTGGAGGAGACCCAGGGGAAATAGACCAACCAAAGGATTCTTGATTAGGCTTCTCTGCCTCACATCTCACCAGTTTTCCCTTTAATTTATAATCGCTACTGGAGTATTGACTCAAATCCAGTTTTGTCCATTTGCCTTAGATTCTCCCTGAGATTAGAAAAGAACCCTAGCAGGTAAAAATGATCACTATCAGCTTCACTGAGGAATTGTAATAGCTCTCCTGTCTTTGGTGCATCGAAATTTACAAAGCTCTTTTCTCACAACAATCCTGAGAGGTGGGAGCTAGTGCCAGTATTGTTATCACTAATCTACAAATGAGAGAACTTGGGTTCTGAAACAGGGGACTTCCCTGGGTCATGCAACTGAGGTGTGTGGGAGCCAGAATTGGAAACCAGGCCTCTGGATTCAAAGTCCGAGATATTACACTGCCTGGAGAGTAAAGCCACAATAGGCACGTAGGTAAGAGGGTTAATGTGAAAATTATAGTGTCTAGATAGCTCTGTGAATTGAGAGCTGGCCCTGGAGTCAGGAAGACCTGAGTTCAAATCTAGACTCAGGCACTTAACTAGCTTTGTGATGTTGACCATGTCATTTAACCTCTGTCTGCCTCAGTTTCCTCATCTGTAAAATAAGGATGATAATAATAGTACTTACCTCCCAAGGTGATTGTGAGGATCAAATGAAATAATATCTGTTAATTGCTTTATAAACCTTAAAACACTGTATGAATGCTAGCTATTATTTAGTCAAAGCTCTGAAAATATTTGAAATTGATGAATCTTTTGCCTAACTCAGCTAACCTAATACAAGAAACTCCTTTCCTCCCCAATTCTTTTTTTTCTTCTTCTTTCATTTTGGAGATATTCTTTCCTCAGCAATCTAACAGAATTTTGGTTTTAAAAATAAATAGATCCAACATATGTTTGTATATGCATATGTACATAAACACATACATACATATACATGCACATGCACACACATATATATAAACATACATGTATATGTGTGTAGGTATATACATACATATGTATATATATATATATATAATATACTTCCCTGAATTAGTCTTGCTTTCTTTCTTTATAATGAACATTAACTCAAAGTAAGGCTCTTAATACATAATATCATGGCAGTCACCTATCCTGAAAGATAAGCGATGATAGTAATTACAACTGACATTTATATGATGCCATAAAGTTTGCAAAGCACCATACATTCATTACTGGTCATCCAGTCTCTGTTTGAAGTCCCACAGCAATAGGAAACTGACTGCCTCTGAAGGCAGCCTCTTCCACTTTTGGACAGCTCTGTAGATGTGTTTTAAAGAGCAGGATTTTTTTAACTAGTCCCTTCTGTGTACCTATATTAAATGCATTCCATATGCCGGTCTCTGATTGAATTGCATTGCCACTTTTTTGTTTCTTCACGATATCTGCTTTGCCTCTTCTCCAAGAATAAAGCCAGATGTGCTCCTGGCTCTGGGATGGTCTTATGAAGCTGCTCTCTTCCCCACCTGGATGGGCTGTGAAGACAGGATGTGCAGCCTCAGCCAGGTGGACAGGACATGCTGAAACACACAGCTCTGCAGCTGCATAGACTAAAGCCATACTTCTACAACTTCAGGGGAGAAGGAGGATCTGCTTCAAGGGACTGTCATAATTATATTTGTATTCTCCCTGGAATACTGCTTTGCACATAATGTGTGCTTAATAAATAGTTACTGAATAAATTAAAGGATTTTGAAATATTTCTGTCTTTGCAAAGAGAGCAAATCCTGTTTGTTCTTTCTCTTATTTTCAAGTGGAGATTAATACTTAACTAGATATGTACATATTTAATACAAATATACATATTTCACCAACTTTCTGCAAATCATTCACCTTATCTTATGGCAGCCGAATGGTATAGTGGATAGATTGGTGGGTCTAGAGTCAGGAAGAGTTGAGTTCAAATTCAGCCTCAGATATTTATTAGCTTTGTGACCTTGGGTAAATCACTTAACGTCTGTTTGCTTCAGTTTCCTCATCTGTAAAACGGAGATAATAACAGCACCTGCCTCTAAGGGTTGATGTAAAGATCAAATGAGATAATAATTGTAAAGCCTTAACACATTGCCTGACACACAGTAAATGGTATCCAAATGATAGCTTTTATCATTGTTTTCTTGGTTTATACGGGTCCAGATGATCAGGTTCTCCATGGATTCAGGGTAGAGAACTATTGGCAACATTCATCATGAGTTAAATCATTTAATGAGATAAGAGGGAAAAGAGAGAAGTGTTTGAACTCCATCAGGCACTCTGGGGTATTTAGCAGGACTCATCCCCCCTAGAAGGGCTTGGTGGTCTCTGGAACAATGAAGAAGAGTTGGGAGACCCAACCTCCCCTTGCTGCTCACCTTTATGATTGTCTCACTAGCAAGAGAAACGTGCAGCAGAGGGCAGCAGCATTTGATTCAGACGAGACCTTGCAGTGGTGAGGGAAGCTATGCGTTCTCCAAGCCAACCCCATATTAGGTCAATATTTGGCACATGCAATGGCCTCTAAGCCCAGGAGGAGAGAGAGGTTGGTTCCTTCCTACCTTTGTTCTGGATGGCCGGATGGGTGCAGAAATCAACAAATTTTGCTACTGCTAATTAACAGGATGCAGGATCTATCTAAGAAAGAGGAGCAATCTATGTAATGCCATCTATTATCCCAAACAGGAATTCACTAAAACTTCTTGGCCAGGCTTGGATGACAGTAAATCTACTCCCAGACTGAGTACGTGACTTTCCTCCACCAAGATGGCCTTCAAGCTTTAGATATCAGTGTTCGGACCACCACATTGCTCCTATGGGATTTTTTTCCTTTTTTCATTTTAATCAGTTAACGGGCATTTATTTTCTATCCCTTCCACTTCCCCACATTGGCAGGAAAAAACATCCTTATAACAAATAAATGTAGCCAACCAAAAGCAAATCCCCACGTTGGCCAAGGACAAAAATGGGAGTCTCATTTTGCATATAGGCCATCTCCTGTCAGGAGGCAGGGAGCATTCATCATTGGCTCTCTGGAATCATATTTGTCATTGGTTGAATAGTTCTTAAGTCTTTCAAAGTTTCTTTTTACAATGTTGTTATAAAAATTTCACCTTTCTGCTCACTTCATTCTGCATCAATTCATACAAGTCTTCCCAGGTTTCTCTGAAAACATCCCTTTCATCATTTCTTATGGCACAATAGTATTCCATTGTATCATTTACCCTAATTTGCTCAGCCATTCCAAAACTGTTGGTCACCTCCTTAGTTTTCAGTTCCTTGCCATCATGAAAAGAGCTGGTATAAGTGTTTTTGTATATTTAGGTCCTTTTCTTTTCTATCTATTTGGGTGTAAGCCTAGTAATGGTATCACTGGGTCAAAGAATATGCACAATTTAATAACTTTTTGGCAAAGTTCCAAATTGTTTTCCAGGCCGGCTGGACCAATTAATTCACAGCCTACCAATGACGCATTAGTATGCCTATTTTCCCAGGATTTTTGAGAGTGTCTAAAATCATTTGTAGGACTTGGTGTTTTCAAGAAGAAAAAGCCAATCAAACTGTCCTTTGTTTTTTTAATTTAGATTTTTCTCCTGTGGGGTCATTTTCATTGCCACACCTGGGGCTTTTTTATAATGTTCAGACTACTAGTCACCTGTGCCCTGGTCAGACACCTGAAATAATGTGCTCAATTCGCAATTCTATATTTTGGGAAAGACCTTGATAAGTTTGAGATTGTCTAGAGAAGGAGGAGGAGGATGGTGAAGAGCCCTCAAGTTCATGCCTTATGAAGATCAGATAAGAATTAACCCAGAGAAAAGGAGAGTCAAGAAGGAGCTCGACAGTCTTCAAATATACGAAGGACTCTCATGTACAAGAGGTTCATCAGACTTGTTGCCTTTGGCTCTAGAGGGATAATTGGAAACATTGAGTAGAAGTTGCAAAGAGGCAGATTTAGGCTAGGTATCGGGAAAAAAAAAACAACTCTATAATCGTTGCTGTTCAATCATTTCCAACTCTTTGTGATGTCATTTGGGGGTTTTCTTGGCAAAAATACTGGAGTGATTTGCCATTTCCATCTCCAGCTCATTTTACAGGTGAGGAGACTGAGGCATACAGGGCCACATGGCTTGCCCAGGGTTACACAGCTAGTAAGTGTCTGAGGCTAAATTTGAATTCAAGTCTTCTGACTCCAGGCCTAGTGCTCGGTACACTAAGCCACCTAGCTGCCCTTCCTAATAATTAGAGCTGTCCAAAAGAACATTAGGCTGACTACTAGCAAGGATGGAATGACCACTTACTGAATATTTTGAAATGGAGATTCTTTTTCAAGTAGAGTTTAGAGCTACTGAGATCCTTTACAACTCTGAAATTCTATGATTTCTAAACCTTGCAAAACCTATTTCTAAACCTATGCTTCGGCCATCCTCCTTATTTCCCTCCCACCAGAATTCAGACTGTGACCCTGGGACCCCGAATTCTGATAGGTGAATTTTCATCCATATCTTTCCATGAGCCAAGTCTCCACACCATTTACCTGACACTTCTAAATCATCACACTATATGGATATCCCCCCAACTAATACATCTGGGTCCCCCATTAGAACATAAGCTCCTTGAAGGCAAGGATTGTCTTGCTTACCTATAGTTCTATCTCCAGCATTTAGCACAGTTCCTGGAACATAGTAAGTGCTTTTCCATTATTTGTCCATTTAATTGTTTAGTATGGTTCTCTGAGATCCTTCTGTGACTCCTATGTGGACTCAGTAAGTTCTTCATAAATTAATGGTGTTGACACACTTGTTTTTGTTTACTGTACCCCTGCTAATACAACCTAGCATCTTGTTAGCCTTTTTTTTTATGACTGCTGTGCAATAGGTTGATGATGTAAATCACTTTTACCTCTGGGCATACAAGACTGTCTTAGCTTTCTACCTCTCCTTTATAGTAAATCTTTTTTTAATATCTCTAGTTTAGAATGAATCAATTAGATTAATGTGCTATATAACAGAGCATTGTATAATGGATATGACTTGATCTCTGGTGTTGTGTATACAAAAAAAAAAAAAAAAGACTATCCATCACTCCCAGGAACTATTTCTTTCCTGTTTCAAATGGATTAAAAACAAAAATGCTTCAAGTGCCATAAACACAGGCCTTGTTTGAATGGCAAGTAGTCTCCCTGGGAGTTGAAGAATTTTTAAGGCTAGATCGTCTAAAAGTATGCCTCTCGATGAGGCTTACTGGGGTAAAGGTGTTGCTTGTAAACAGTCACAAAATGACAAACAACTTGAGAGTGTCTTTGGGTTTAGAAGGTCATGAACACCATGCACAGGGTAAAGGGCACCAGTTTTGGAGGCCAGAAGATGGGAACTCAAATTCCAGCTCTGCTGTTTATTAGCTTTCAAATCAGCTTCCTCATCTACAAAATCAGGGAGGAATGGGGGGAGAGCAGTGTTAATGAAGAGCTGATTGTTAAATTTCCAGTGTGAGCATTTATACCCATGGGAATCTGCAAACACTACAAATCAAGACTTGATTTATTATTTTGTTGATTATCTACACATAAGAAAATGCTGGAGAAAATGTAAATGATGTAGATTAAACTTAAAAGTGTGTTATATTTATATTTCCCCACCCTGGAAAGCTGGTTGTTAAATACTTATCATCTGATTCCAGCTCAAAATTGTATGATTCTGTGAAATTCTATTTCACTCTGAGGCCCCTGACTGGGTTACTCTTCAATCATATAGTAAATGAGCATTTATTAGGTTCCAACTATGTGCCAGTTACTGTGCTAAATGCTGGGGGGAAGGAGGGGGAAGGGAGAGGAGAGATACAACAAAAGTAGGGGGGGGGATTCTCTGCCCTCAAAAAGCTCACGTTCTAGTGGGAGAAACAACATATGAATAACTGGGTACTTACAGGATGTGTACAGAATAAATGGGAGGTGATCTCCAAGGTAAAGGGACTGGAAGTTTTGGAGCTAGGGTGGAGGAGGGGAGAGCCAGGAAATTCCTTCTGCAGAAGTTGGAATTTGAGTGAGTCTTTTAGGAAACCAGAAAAACTAAGAAGCAAAAGAATAGCCTATGAGCCCCTTGGGAGCAGGAACTGTCTTAAGCCTTTATATCCTCAGATAAAAATATGGGGCAGCTAGGTGGTGCAATGAATAGAGTTCCAGGCCTGGAGTCAGGAAGACTTATTTTACCAAGTTCAAGTCAGGCCTCAGACATTTACTAGCTGTGTGATCCTGAGCAAGTCATTTAACCCTATTTGCCTCAGTTTCCTCATCTGTAAAATGAGCTGGAGAAGGAAATGGCAAACCACTCTAGTATCTCTGCCAAGAAAACCCTAAACAGAGTCACAAAGAGTCAGATACAATTGAAACAACTGAACAACAAAATCTCCCCAGAACTTAGCAGAGTGCCTGGTATAGACTAAGTGCTTAAAAAATGCTTGTTGACTGACTGGAGTGTGGGGAGAGAGTATTCTAGGCATATGCACTAACGAGGTTCTACTAGAGTCCTTCCTGGCCCCAGGCTGATCCAATAAGGAGATTACTGCACTAGAAGAAGCAATGTGATACAGTAGAAGAGCAATAGATAGGAGTCAGAAGACCTGAGTTCAAATCCCATCTCTTCTGCTTACTATCTTTGTGACCTTGGGGCAAATCACTTCAGCCCTCCAGGCCTTTTTTTTCCTGATTTGTAAAATGACTAGATGGTCTCTAAAGCCCCTGTGGCTGAAATGTCTGGATTGTGTGTCAGCAACAGGGCTCATGACAATACAGGTCATTTTCAAAGGGAAAATGGAATAATCCCATTTCCAGATTTACAGAGCTAGACTATATGTTTCAAAAGCCAACTTCTTGTGAAGAATGCAAGCTCAGTGAACAATTAGCAAGAGTCCACTCTGCCAACAAATTGAAGAATACAGTGCCACACCCTCTGCCCCCCCCCCAAACAAATTAAAGGCATTTCCAGATGGGAGACTTTTCCACAAATGAGTAAATTTTCTGAGCTGCTATTATATGTTGCTACCATAAAGTCCACTCCTGAGCATCTTCAAGAATTGCAAAATCCTCATTGTCAAATTTTTGACCAAGTGAATTTGGCTTCTTTAGGGTTGTATTTAAAAAAAAAAAGCTTTATTCTGGTGATTCATGTTGAATGGTAAACCCCTTCTCTTTCTGATTTTCTCTGTAGTCTTTGGATTGCTTCTGTTGGAAATGCTAGCCCTTTCACAATAGAGGGTGTCTGAGATCAAATAAGATTTCCCTGCAGATTCAATTAGTTGTGAAGTGAGGGTGGAATTTGACAGCCAAGCTCTAATAGCTGCAATGAGACAATGTTCTCAGTGATTGCATAGCATAGATTTATTCTGCACTCACACCTCCATCCCCGCCCCAATCATCAGAACATAATTAGGACATAAATACTGTTTCCAAAATGCCCCCATCCCAAAAATTGAACTCTTGCTAATTGTTCATTGAGCTTACTTTCTTCACAAGGAATTGGCTTCCGAACCCTAAAGAGCCCTAACTCTTTATTACATCTTGAAATGGGATTATTCCATTTTCCCTTCAAGCATGACCTGTATTGTCATGAGTCATATTGTCGACACATAATCTTTGCACCAGACATTTCAACAGAACTAAAACAAGTTGCTGCTCCCTCTTCCAAAGGCTGAATGTTCTAGTGGCATCCCTCTGTTGATTATTACCAATTTACCCTGTGCATAGTATGTTTGTACAGAATCATTTGCCTGTTGTCTCCCCCCAGTATGGCGAGCTTCTTGAGAAAAGACTGTCTTTTGTATTCCCAGGGTTTAACAGTGCCTGGCTCAGAGTGGGCATTTAATAAGTGTTTATTGACTGACTATTTGAATGTTGGGTTTCAAATGAAGAGTAATTGTCTTCACTGGGGTAGTCATGTCTTTTTTGTAAGAAAAACTACCAGAAACATAGAATGACAAATGGGTCCAAGCTGTGTGACAGTGCCCATTATACTGAACTGCATGACTGCTATTATATAAACAACTATTACAGCTTAAGATGGGCAGCTAGGTGACACCATAATGAATAGAGCACTGGGCTTGGAATGGGGAAGACTCATCTTCAGGAGTTCAAATCCAGTCTCAGACACTTACTAACTGGGTGACTCTGGGCAAGTCACTTAGCCCTGTTTGCCTCAGTTTCTCATCTGTAAAAATGATCTGGAGAAGGAAATGGTAAACCACTCCACTATCTTTTACCAAGAATGGGTCAGACACAACTGAACAACACAACTCAACACAACCCAGAAGGTTTGGTTGTTACTGTTTGTTTTTATTGTACTTTTGACTTCATGGGTATAGGGAATTCCTGATGAGGAATCTTCCTTTATCAACAATCAATAAACATTTACTAAGTGCCTACACTCTATAGTCTTAGAGAGTTGCTTGAGATACTGAAAAGTGAAATGCCTTGCCCTGAGTCACACTGCCAGGATGTGTTGGAAGTGGGGCTAGAATTCAGGTCTTTCTGACTCTAAGTCTTAAGCCCCTATCTATGATCCCAAGCTGCCTCCCTGTTCTTCTCTTAAGAAGATGCTTACCATGTGAAGTTACTTTACAGTTTCCACTTGCCTTCTAGAGCTTGGTCAGAGAAAATAGGAATTGAAACATCAAATAGATGTTCAGATAAAATTTGCCTAAATTTAGGACCTAATTCAACTTAATCATTAGCCAAGGGGTTCTGGGAATGATTAGAAAAGTTTTAGCTTGATATGTTTCCTTTTCCAGTATTGGATGTAGCAAAACCTCCTTATCCTTCTTGTGAGAAACAAATTAGGTGATATACATAACCATAAAGCACTTTCTAAAAGCCTGGTGTTATTCTCCCCATCCTTCCTCCTACCCCATCCTATTCATTGGTTAAAGGGGAAAAAAAAGAAATAGCAGGAAATGCTTGAAAAACCTTCTAGGCTATCGCTAGTTAACATCTTTAACTCTACTAATGGGAGATGACTTGAGAAGGGAACAAACCTTTGTTAGGCACCTACTATGGGCCCAGAACTGTGCTAAATGTTTTTAAAATATTTTCTCATTGAATCCTTACAACAACTGTGGGAGGGTAGGTGCTACTGTTGTCCCCATTTTACAGATGAGGAAATCGAGGCAAACAGAGATTAAGTGACTTGCCCAGTGTCACACAACTAGCAAGTGTTTAAGGCTAGATTTGAACCCAGGTCTTCTTGACTCCAGACCAGTGCTTGCTCCACTGTGCCATCTAACTGCCTGTACCAAAAGATTATGTGAATGGGGTACCTTTGAGAACCTAATTTTAAAAGTCAGCAGGGGCATTCAGCAACCTGAGCATGACAAACTCTGAGAATTCCTCACCTCTTTGGACCTTTTTATCCAGTTTTACTGATGTCTTGGTTTGACCACAGCTTGAATTGATCCGCTTAATTCAATAAACATTGTAACTATTCTGTGTATACAGTGCTGGACTAGGTTTTAGAGAGACAAGGTAACAAATGAGGTCATGCCTGCCTTCTAATAGCTTACATCCTCCTGTGAGTTCTCCCTGATTCCTTGGAGCCATCAGAACCCTTACCGTCAATAATATTCTTATGTTATAGAGACCTATTCTTTTATCTCTGGTCCTTTCAGGATTCTGATTTTTGGTACCCTGATCTTTGATATCTCCTGTTGCATTCAGAGCATACCTTTCTACTGTTTGCTGTTACCAAAATTAGTCTCACTTCTCAATGACTTCCTGATCTTCTTTGGTCTTTTCCTCCCACCCACCCCACCAGTATCATGAGATCACTGACACCCTGGAAAGTCTCCCAGACAAACCTGAATTCTGATCCACTCCTAATATTGCCTCAAGGTGGGACCAAACAGGACAGTTCCTCCCTAAGAATGGCTGGGTCGGAGTTTTATTTGCCAGTGCTATCCCTGAAGCTCCAGGAAAACCTCCAAGAGACATTTAGGAAAAGTCTAGAAATTAATCTTGATGTCAGTAGATGTATGACGCTCTTCCACAAGGCACAACACATGTAGATCACCTGGAAATGGAGAACCTACTGGAATCTGAATTATTTGAATAATTACCTTTGTCAGAATAACAGGGAGACAAAAATGAATGAGCATACTCGGACCAGCTTGAATTGCTTTCACTCTCATCTATAGATTGCTTGTGTAACAACACCCTAACCCCAATGAACAAGATGTTCCATGCTCTTATCCTTCTTTATTAGGTGAGAACATCTCTTTTATTGAAATCTAGGATCAATCAATCAAAGGTGTAAAATAGGTGTCAACTATTCTTGGACAATTTTTTTTTTTTTTTTAGATCAGTCCATCAGTCAAACTATAAAGTAGGTACAAACAACCTAGTTACTCAAGTTGGGAAGGAGCGAAGTGTTTCAAACCATTGATGAAATCAGATGATGAAATGTGTTGGGATTGACTGAAAGAATTAGATTGCTTGCCTCCTCACCCAGGTTTCTTTATCATGGAGAAGGAGATTCCAGCAAGACGCTGAGAGTTAAGCTTTGGGAAAAATTTAAGGATCCGAAACCTTTAACAAGAGCAAAAAGGTATGAGGGGAGGAGGTAGACTAGAAGATACACTCACCCACTGACCATGTCATTAGAGATGCTGGACCAGCAACAAATAATAAACATAGCCAAGACCTAAGAAAGGCAGCCTCAGGAACTGTAACTACTTTGACAGCTTCAGGAATTTTTAAGTCCCCCATCCTCAGGGCCCAGCTTAGAGATACACATAGAGATAGAGAATTTCAGAGGGCTTCAGGAAGGGAGAAAAGACCTTCCATCCAACCAGAAGCTGTGAGTTATCCCTTTGCCACATATGCTCACTAAGCTTGAACCTACTTTCCCCATACTCTGTATGTACCTGTGGGATAGAATGTCCCATGCTTTTAGGGGGAAAGGTTTTGTTACCAACTTTTTACTATATGACCTTAGTAATAGCCCTAACTAAAAGCAAATTAATTATGGCTGGCTAATTAATATCATAGAGGCAGCTAGATGACTCAGTGGATAGAGTGCTGGACCTGGAATAAGAAGGCCTGAGTTCAAACTTGGCCTCAGATACTTACTACCTGTGTGACCTTGGGCAAGTCACTTAACCTCCCTTTACTGTGATCTACTGGAGAAGGAAATGGCGAACCACTCCAGTATCTTTGCCAAGAAAAGCCCATACCCTGTATTGGCATGCTATAGTCCACAGGGTCAAGAAGAATCAAGCACAGCTGAACAACAGCAACAATTGCTATCATTTAAATAATCAATGTACACTAGTAGAGTCCTCTGGATTACTTATAAAATTCTGAAGGGAGAAGTCATTAACGTCCTTCTGAGAGCCCTCCTGCTAATTTGAGTGGGGCTTAAGGAAAATAGTATTGGAGGGGATGTTACACTAATTTTGAAGGTATATGAAGACCAGGAGAGAAATGCTCAGCTCCCCAGTGCTGGCTGCTGTAATCTTGGCAATAGAATTCTGATCTACAATGAATAGGAAAGAACAGATGATGTTGGTTACCCACTGGATAAAGAAAAGAAAATGTAAGGGCAGTTAGGTGGTGCAGTGGGTAGAGCACCAGCCATGGAGTCAGGAGGATCCAAGTTCAAATGTGGCCTCAGACACATAACACTTACTAGCTGTGTGACCTTGGGCAAGTCACTTAACCCCAATTGCCTCACCAAAAAAAAAAAGCACAGAATCCTTCTGTATTATTGCATGATAATAAAACTCTATAGAAAGTCAGTGGTGCCTAGTGTATCAGGAGATAACTTATCCCACAAAAAGAGATCACATGGGTCATGGAGCAAAAATGACAGATGGGAGATAGACAGTCTGACTTACAGACTGAATACCATGGGACAAAAATGGCTGTCTGGGAGATCAAAAAGCTGATGGGATGAAGCAGCAATCCAATTAATTTGTTATTTACAGAGTATACATATATTAATTGCCATTAAACAGCTGGAATGGCAAGATACATGTTTCTTCTCCTTAAGTCCATACTTCAAATCACCTCTGCACCCTTCCGCCATTCTTTTCTCTGCTCCATTCTCCGAAAATGTAACCCTTTTTCTTCACTAAACCCCTTTTCTTCACTTTTTCTTCAGCCCCTATACTCACTAAGGTCCCCGCTCATCTCTTCTGGCAACTTGCCTTTTCATTCATCCCCTCTGTCCTTCATTTTCTTTTCTTCTTCTTCTTTTTTTTTTGCTTGTCCTTCATTTTCTTCATTTTTTATATTAAATTTATTTTTTTCACTCAGCAAAAATCCTTTTCTTTCTACCACTTCATCTCAGCCCATTTCAGTTGGGAATGAAAGAAAAACAAAACCCCTGTTACAAACTCTCTCCATTTTCAATCTCTCCGTATCCACTGACACTGTCCCTACTGCTGCTTACCAACATATCCAGATCCCTCTCATCCTTAAAAAACAGAACAAAAAAAAAAAACCCTTCACTTGATCCTATCATCTGCTTAAACTATTGTCTGATATCTCTACTCTCTCTCACACTAAATTCTTAGAAAAAGTTGTCTACATTTGTCTCCCCTTTCTCATCTCCCACTTCATTCATTTTACTCTCAGTAGATTTGATTCAGTATTCTAGCCTGTCCCGATCGTTTTGGACCCTGACTCTCTCGTCCATTATGTTAGCCATCTCTCCTAGCCTTCATCATCTCCAAATTCAACAAACATTCCATCTGTGTCTTTATCTCAGTAATTGATAAAACTGTTAAAAAGCACAGGATCAAGCACAAGTCCCTGAAGTGTTCCCCTGATATCTGCTTCCAAATTAACATTGGGACATTAATGATTGGTCTTTTTGTCCAACCATTTAAATAGTTCTGAAGACACTTTATTACACTGTGGTCTAGAGCAGACCTCTCTATCTTGTCCATGAAAATTGCATGAGATACTCAAATAGTTTGCCAAAATCTAAGTAATTTAATCTATAAAGTTGCCTAGTCTGCTAGCCTAATAATCTTGTCCAAAATGTCAGTAAAGTTAGACTAACGTTTTGTGGGAGTGGAATGGTCTTTTCCACTTTGTTCTTATTCGGTAGCATGTAAGTGAAAAATAACACAAAATTAATTTACCATACTTAATCGATCCAATGCCCCTCCCCTTTGCACCTGAATATCTCCTTTCTCAATTCCACATTTTAAAAAAAAGTTTTACTGATGACTTATTTTATACTACAATCATTTCCCTGATATGTGCCAGCGCATAGTAGGTGCTTAATAAATGTTCCTTGACTGATTAACCCAAATTCCAATTGAACCTTTCTTGCAACATAAAATAATTTTTCTTTTTTTAATATTCATTTTTCCCAATTACACGTACAAACAATTTTTAAACATTCATTTAAATAATTTAGTTCCAAATTCTCTCTGCCTCCTTTCCTCCTCTCCACACTGCTGACGTGGTAAGCAATTTGATATTGGTTATAATGGGCAGTTGTACTGGTGCAGGGAATAGAGTGCTGGGCCTGAAGTTAGGAATACTCATCTTCCTGAGTTCAGATCCAGCCTCAGACACTTACTAGCTGTGACCCTGGGCGAGTCACTTAACTCTGTTTGCCTCAGTTTCCTCATATGTAAAATGAGCTGGATATTGCAAACTACTCCAATATATTTGACAAGAAAACTCCAGTGGGCTCATAGGGAGTAGGACATGACTAAAATGGCTGAACAACAAATACATGTGCAATCATTCACAACATATTTCCATAATTAGTCATGTTGTGAATGAAAACACAGACCAAAAAAACCAAAAAACTTAACCCGAACAAATGAAAAAAAATAAAGTAAGTGAAAAATAATTTGTTTCCATCTGCATTCAGACTCCATCAGTTACGTCTCTAAATGCGGATAGCATTTTTCATCAGGAATCTTGGAATTGTGTTAGATCGTTGTATTCCTGAGAGTAGCTAGCTCATTCACAGTTGATCAGTGTACAGTATTGATGCTCACTTCTCACTGCTCACTTCACTCGGCATCAGTTCATACAAGTCTTTCCAGGTTTTTCTGAAATCATCCTGCTTGTCATTTACCACAGCGCAATGGTATTCCATTACATTCATATACCACAACTTGTTCCGCCAGTCCCCAACTGATGGACATCCCCTCAATTTCCAGTTCTTCGCCACCACAAAAAGTGCTGCTATAAATATTTTTTGTATATATAGGTCTTCTCCCCCACCCTCTTTAAAAAAAAAGTCTCTTTGGGATACAGACATAGTAATGATATTGCTGGGTCAAAGGGCATGCTCAGTTTTATAGCCCTTTGGGCATAGTCCCAAATTGCTCTCCAGAGTGGTTGGATCAGTTCACAATTCCATCGACAGTATAATAGTGTCCCAATTTTCCCACATCCTCTCTAACATTTATCATTGTCCTTTTCTATCATATTAGCCAATCTGTTAGGTGTGAGGCAGTGCCTCAGAGTTGTTTGAATTTGCATTTCTCTAATCAATAGTGATTTCGAGCATTTTTTTATATGACTATAGATAGCTTTGATTTCTTTGTTTGAAAACTGCCTGTTCATATCCTTTGACCATTTATCAATTGGGGGAATGACTTGTATTCTTCTGAATTTGACTCAGTTCTCTATATATCGAGAAATGAGGCCTTTGTCAAAGATACTTGTTGTAATTTTTTTTCTCAGCTTTCTGGAGGTCTGGGGCCTTGCTCTTGACCTTTGCTGGGGCTCAGGCCTCACCACTGGCTTGCTGGGGTGTGGCCTGCTGGAGGCTTGCCCCCACGCCTGTACTAGACTGTGCTCTTCTTTTATCTGAGTGAGACCCATCTTTCTTGCTGGCCTTCTAAGTTGACTTGGGCTGTTTCACCACATCCTTTGGTTGGTCCTGCCACTCCAGGATTTGTTTTGAGACATTATTTTAAATTTCTTTGGGGATGAATTTGAGAGGATTCAGGCAAGTTCCTGCCTTCTTCCTTCATTTTGCTCCGCTCTCCAAGAATAATTTTTCATCAAAACCAACCACTGAATCTGACAGTGTATATTGCATTATCTGTGTGACCCTGGGTAAATCACTTAGCATCTGTTTGCCTTAATCCACTGGAGAAGGAAATGGCAAACCATTCCAGTATCTTTGCCAAGAAAACTCCACAAAAATATGATTCACAGGGTCGTGAAGAGTCTGACACAACTGACCAAATGAACAACAATCTTGCTTATTGTTGGTGTATACTTTGGCACAGACTAGGCATGGGACCTTGGTCAAATCATTGAACATTTGTGAATCTCCATTTTCATAACAATTCTGCACTTACCATCTATAGGTCCTGCCTAACTACTGAAAAAAAGGGTAGTGTGTCTCCTTAACAATTCTCCAGAATTGAGATCGGTTACAGTCTTTTGAGTTATGCTGCTTTTCAGTGCTCTTAATACTTACATTTTTTGGTCACTGTCTATAGTTATCTCTTGTTTCAACTTTTTTCAGTCATAGCAGTTCTTCTCATGTGTCTTTTCATTTGTTCTATTTGTTGTTCCTCCATAATTTACTGACTATTCTCTAACAACAGTCATCTTTGAAGGTGCTGCTATGAACACATATATAAATGTATACACATATGTGTATATATAATATACACACAGACATATGTGTATATATAAAATATACATACATACATGTGTATACATATATATATATATATATGTTTTTTATTTTGGAGAGAAAGAGAGAGAGAGAGAGAGAGAGGCAGGCTCTATTTTTTTCCTGTCATTTATCTACATGGGGTAAATATCCAATGTTAGAATCTCTGGGTCAAAGGGTATGAAAAGTTTTGTAACTTCTCTTGAAAAATTACAAATTGATTACCACAATGTTTGGATTAATTCATAGCTTCACCAAACAGCACATTAGTGTGCCCATCTTCCCATAAACCCCTCTGATATTGACAGTTTCTGGGTTTGCTGATTTGCTAATTTGATAGAAGTGATATATGAAACCTCAGTTACTGCCAATGTGCATTTGTATTATTAGTGATGTAGAATATCTTTCGAAAGATTGTTGATACTTTTCTTCTTGAAATGTGCTTCCTTATTTTACAAAAGAATGTTACTTATATAGATAGTCTTTGTTTTAATATCACCTTCATTTATCAATATGTTTCTACTCAGTCCACTATCCAGAGACCCATTCCTTTTAATTAAGAAGAAAAAAGGGAAGAAAAAATTCAGTAAAACCAACCAACACATCAGCTCCATCTGATAATATATATAATATTCAACTCCCATTTCCTCCAACGAAGTGAGAGAGGTGCATTTTCCAGATTCTCCTCTGGAGTCAAGTTGTTCGTTATATAGCATTCAGTTTCATTTTACTGAGTTTTTACCCCCATTGTACACTGCTATAGTTATTATATGTATTTTTCTTGATTCAGCTTACTTCCTTCTGCATCAGTTCATGAAAGTCTTTTCACATTTCTCAGAATTCTTCATATTCATCATTTCTTATAGCACAATAATCCATTACATTTGTATACCACAATTTGCTTAGTCATTCCTGAAATGATGGATATTTGCTTTGCTTCTGGTTCTTTGCTATCATCAAAACATATGGAGATTGTAGTATATATAGGACCATTCTTTCTGTCTATGACCTCCTTAGGGTATATGCCTAGCAGTATGATCTCTGAGAAGGCAGATAAATGGCTCAGTGGATAGAGCACTTAGCCTGGAGTCAGGAAGACCTGAGTTCAAATCCATCTCATACACTCAGAGTACTTGGTCTGGAATCAGGAAGGTATGAGTTCAAATCCATCCTCAGACGCACACTAGTCATGTGACCCTGGGCAGGTCACTTGATGTTGGTTTGCCTTACTCCACTGGAGAAGGAAATAGCAAACCATTCCAGTATTTTTCCCAAGAAAACCATATGCCCAGTATCAGCATGCTATGGTCTACAGGGTCACAAAGAGCTGTATATGACTGAACAACAATAATGAGCTCTGATTCAAAGGATATGGACTTTTTAGTCATTTTAAAGCATTATTCAATCCAATAAACATTTATCAAACCCCTACTATGTGCCAGGTATTTTGTTAAATCCCATGGATACAATTAACAAAAAGAAAGATAGTCTTTACCCTCAAGAAGCTTATAATCAAATGGGGGGGGACAATACACAAAAGGAGGCGAGAAAGGGGGGTGGTACACTAGGGAGTACCCCCAGCACTGAATCATCTTCTTCCCTGGATTTGAAAACAGGCAGAGCAGCAGATTTAGAGTGGAGCATTCTGCTAAATTGTTTTCCAGAATGATTGACCTAATAAATAGTTCAACCCAACAGTACATTCATGTGCCTGTATGTCTTCAACCCTTCCAACACTATTTCCATCTTTTGCCATCTTTGTTCATTCGCTCGGTGTGAGGTAAAATCTCAGAGTTGTCATGAGCATTTCTCTTGTTATTAATGATTTGGAACAGTCTTTCATACAGTTGGTAATAGTCTAAACAGTTTATTCATATCCTTTGACCACATATTCATTACAGAATGGCTCTTAGTTTTAATTATTTGTGTGAATTTCCCATGTGTATTGGATATTAGACCATTATTAGAATTATTTGATGTGAAGATTGCTTTTCTCAATCAGTGCTTTCCCCTTTTATTCATAGCTGGGTTGATTTTGTTCATGCAAAAGATTTTCAGTTTCATGTAGTCAAAATGATTTATTTTATCCTTTGTGATTGACTCTATCCCTTGTTTGAAGTTCAGCATTCTCCCCCTACTCATAGCCATAACCTGATCTCCTTCTTTTTCAGTATTCTGTGGGGACTTTTTATATTCAGATATCACATCCATTTTGAGCTTATTGTACTATATAAGATGTTGGTCTAAATCTAATTTCCATCAAACTGATATTCAGTTTTCCCAGAAGTCTGTGTCAGATAAGGAATTCTTCCTGAGCATTTTATTTTCCAAGGTTTATTGAGCACTGGCTCATTAAATTTGATTATTTCTGATTCTTCTACATCTGGTTTGTTTCACTCATTTACTTTCCTGTTTTTTGTATCATAATATGTATGTATGTTTATAATGTTTAATTTAATTTGTAATTAATTTATTTTAAAAACGATATGTATAACGTTTGCAATCTGGCAATGCTCTACTCCTTTCATTCTTGCATTATTTTCCTTATTTGCTTTGTGTCTATATTTTTGTTTCTCTAAATGAATTTTATTGTTGTTTTGTATTTGTATAAAGTAACTTCTCCTTAGTTTGATTGTTGTGGCTTGTCATTTATATTCTATTGGCATGGTTTTAATGTAGAGGCATCTTTGTGGTGCAGTAGACTGCTGAATCTGGAGTCAGGAAGATCTGAGTTCAAATCCAGTCTCAGACACCTAGCTGACCCTGGGTAAGTCATTTAACCTCTTTCTGACTTAGTTTCCTCAACTGTAAAGTGGGGATAGTAATAGCACCCACTTTGCAGGGTTGGTTTAAGGATCAAATGAGATCGTATTTGTAAAGTGCTTAGCAGAGTGCCTGGCACATAGCAAGCACTTGTAAAATGCCACTTCTCTGCACACCCCCCTGGTTCAGGTCCTCATCACTCTTCCCTTCACTATTGCCATAGTATTCTAATTGGGATCTCTGCCTCAAGTTCCTCCTTGCTCCAATGCATCCTACCCACAGCTGCCAAAGTGATATTCTAAAGCTCAGGTCTGACCACATCATTCTTCTGCTCAAGAAGCTGCAGTGGTTCCCCACTGTCTCTTGGTTCAAATAAAAAAATAATCCTGGAAGAAACCTGCCTTTCCAGGTATATGATGTATTGCCATCCTTCAGGCACTCTACAGTACAGCCACATCCACCCATCCCATTCCATCTTCCATCTTGTTTTTGCCTTTAAACAGGCTACCTTCAATGTGTGGTATGTATTCCCCAATTCTTCCTCACTGGAGCCTTCCTTCAGTCCTCAGCTCCAATGCCATCCCCTACATGAGGCCTTTCCTTGATACTGCCCCCTGCCATAGCTGCTAGTGCTACCCCACATTATCTTGTATTTATTTTACATAAACTTATATATGTACATGATTTTCCTCTAAAAGAATATAAGCTCTCTGAGGGCAGGAACTGTTTTGTAATTGTCTTTGCAGTCCCAGCACATAGCAAAGTGCCTGCATGTAGTCACTTAATAAAGGCTGCATTGTCGACCCATTGATTATAAAGGGGTCTAGAATCATCTGGTATGCAGGAAAACATAATAATTCACTTTTTAAAATTCCTTTTTGTGATTGCTTTTTAAAAATTTAAGTTAATTTATAATCTTTTTCTTCCCCTTCTTGCCAACTAAACAATTAAGAACAAAACCAAACCCCTCACAAAGAATATTCAGTTGAGTAAAACAAATTCCTACATTGGCCATGTCCAAAAATGCACGTCTCATTCTAGATTTTAAGTCTGCCACCTTCTTTGGCAAGAGGTGGATGATATAGTTCATCTTTAGGTCTTTAGACTAGTGGTGTATGATTATATGAATCAGTTCTAAAGTCTTTTAAAGTTGTTTTTCTCCGTAATGTTGTATAAATTCTTCTTTTGGTTCTGCTCACTTTACTGTGTATCAGGATATAGGCTCAGTAGTGGTATAGCTGTCAAAGCCTAGGTACACGTTAGTAATTTGGGGAGCATAATTCCAATTTTCTTCCAGACTGGCTAGACCAATTCAGTTACACCAATAGTGCAGAAATGTGACTGTTTTGCCACAGCCTTTCCAACATTTGTAGTTTTCCTCTTTTGCCAACTTTGTTAATCTGATGTGTATGAGGAGAAACCTCAGAGTTGTTTTAATTTGTGTTTCTCTAAATATTAATGCTTTGGAGCATTTTTTCGTATCATTATTGAAAGTTTGGATAGCTTCCTTTGAAAACATCCTGTTCATATCATCTGACCATCTATCTATTGGAGAATGGCTTTATTTTATCTTGTAAATTTGAATAAAGTCCTTATATATCTTGACTATGAAATCTTTTTCAGAGAAACTTACTGCAAAGATTTTCCCTAGTTACCAATTTTCCTTCTAATTTTAATTGCTTTAGATTTGTTTCTACAAAAACGTGGTCTATTTTACATTATCAAAATTGTCCATTTTATTTTCTATGATCCTCTATTACTTGTTTAGTCACAAACTCTTCCCTTATCCATAGATATGAAAAGTAATTTCTTCCTTGCTCCTCTGATTTTCTTCTGATGTCCTATTTTATGTCAAAGTCTCATGCCTATTTGGAGTTTATCTTAATATATGGTATAAAGTGCATTCACTCATGAAAACTTTTCTAGAAAACAAAGTATCTTAACTCAATTTAAATTTGGTCTTAGACCCTGCTGCAATTTCTCTTTTTGCTACCTCCCCATTTTCCATCCACTTCTGGAGAGAATTTAGACCAAGTCCCTCAGTTTATTGGTGGAGAGAGTGAGCCCCGCAAAGATTAAGTAACTTGCTCAAGACTAGACTTGGTAATTAAAATAGCAAATAGCCAGCATTTAAAACAAGATCCCCTGGCTCAAGATCTACTGATCTTTCCATTAGATCGATACTTAGTGTTATAAACTTGCCTATTCTGATCTAATTCTTGCTCAGATCCAATTCTGGGAGAAGGGAATTGATACATGCTAATCCATGCTACCATCTTGGGTGGTAAGGTATTAATATTCTCCTTTATATTTGTATTTTAACAGTCCTTCCAAAAACCTTCAGCCCAAATGAATGATGATGATGTCAAGAGTCTGAGACACTGTGGTGAACTTATAGACAGATCGTCAATCAGATCACAATCTACATGGAGATCCAACATTACATCATGATGGGACTAGTTAATAACTTTAAAGGTACTTAAGAAACCCAATGAAAAGTAATTTCGAGATTCGATAACCTTACTTTTTGACTATGCTAGATATTTTTATCAGCAAAGAAAAAAAGTGGAAAGGCAGTGTGGTATAATGGTGCTGGATTAGGAGATGAGAAGACTTGGGTTCAAATCCTATCAAAGACCCTTACTAGCTGTGTGACCATGAGCAAGTCACTTAACCTTTTTATGCCTGTTTTCCATCATTTGAAAAATGAAAAAGTTGCTTTAGATGATGTCTAAAGCTCCTTCCAGTTCTAAATCTATGACCTTATAAACATTTCTAATTTTCTTTAGACAAAAATATTTAGAAAATCTGGAAATGACTGACCCACCTTGGCATATAGAAACATTGATAACAGCAATAGATTAAATTTTATTCTAACGTTTTAAGCTTTACTTTTTTGCTTGATGCCATCAGTAATATCACATTGAATATAATTCCTCTATGGTGACTCTTTCAAAATATATTGGTGCTTACCCTCAGAGAGTATACTTAATTACTGACCTTGGCAATCCCCTTATATAAGCATTTTAAACAGAATTCTAAAAGAAATAAATTCTAAAGAGATTTAGCTTTTATAAAAAATGGTCATTAGTGAAAAGGCAAAAAAAATTACTGAATGTGCTATTTAGCACTTAGAACTGAAAAGTATATTAGAATCATGTCTAACCAAGAACACAGAGAGCTATGTTCTGTACACAACATAACACAATGGTAATTAATGATCTATGAATGTTTAAGTCACAATTGACCTTTCATGTAGAAATCTTAATTGAAATGGTTTCTTTACACTATTCCTGTCATCAATATTTCTTTTGCAGCATTAACATGTCTATCCACACAAACCCATTTAACTAATTGTTCATATCTACCCTGATATTGACTCACAAATTTACTTTATAAAAATGCTATGTCTTTATTAAAATAGAGGGATATGTGAACTTACACAGATGAAACATCCTTTGGCAACAAAGAAACTGCCCATTGGTTTTGGAATAAGATCGAAATAAGACATGTCACATTTCACTAGCATAAGACATGCAAGTAGGGCATTAGTCCAAAGCTTTTGTAGTGAGCATTTCAAAGTTTGGACCCAGTGGGTGGGGCAAAAATAAATCAGGCCCTCCTATGGAGAAAATGTATTTGGGATTCAGGCATCTAGAATCTGACCCTATCTTCTGCTCCCTGGAATTGTCGGTGGCTTCAGGGGTCGTCTGATATATACCTCCTTTTCTCACTTCTAAGAATTTTTAGCTTAGAGTGTGTTTGAAAACACTTCAGAAAAAGGGTGGAAAACATAGAGTGCCTTCTTTGAAATACACTCCTTTGTTAAATTTCTTTCCCAAGAGGAAAGCCGCTATCCAGCACCTGGGGGCAACAGATGACTCTATCCAGCATTCTCAGAAATGACCTAATGAACTCCCAGAGGGTTACAATAGAAGGTTTGTCATCATTTCCCATCAGCCATTTATAACTAAGCTATAAACTGAAACAAAACAATCAATAGCCCATTTAATCCTTAATTGGTCATTCTTTAGAAATGAGATGATATGGGGAATTTCCCCCATGTCTGAATTTAAAATATTTCTTTGCATTTTTCAAGAGTGTTTTTTTTAAGTCATACCTCTCAGAAAATGTGTGCTTAGAAAAATGAATTCCGACCTTCTGCTTTAATTTCAACTTGCCAGCCCTGGCATCACCCTCAACAAATGAATGATAGTGGTTAAAAAGAAAGCTTTAAAAAAATTAGTTTGCTCCAATCTGAAAGCTCACACAATGCTTTAGCACCATGGAAACAGAACAGACCAGCATGGGGAAGAGGGCTGATGTTTAGCATCAGCTGCAGACTACAGTGTGAGAGTACGGATCTGTTTCTTTGTTTACACACATAAAGGAAACAGAATAATACATCTCGGCAGCTGAACACATTTATTTTACCTTAAAAAAAACCAGCAAAAACCCTCGTGGTCTTTGTTTTTTACTTTATGGATCTGAGCTGTCCATTTGCAAAAGGATCAAATATAGGAGAAATGTAAGTAGCAACACTTCTAAACTTGCCATCAGTCAGAGGCTGCAGGAAGCCGTCTGTTCCAGTCCCCTACCTTCAGTAAAGCAAACCATGCAAACCAGATGGTTGGCTATCTGTTTTTTTTTAAAGATTCATAGGGTTGAAGATTCCATAATTTCACTTAGTACCTAACATATTAGAATGTTTTAATCACCTTTCTGGTTAAAAAATTCTCTACCTGATACCTAACAAAAATCACATATTTCATCTTTAAATCTGTTTCCTCTTGTGGAATATCTCTCTGGATATAGCAACAATAAATGCATATTTACACTCAGTTTTCTAGATTTTTGTTTTTAGTTGCATATCTGTTTCTTTTCTTTTATTTTTAAATTAAAAAAAATTTTTTTTTTTGCTTTTTGGTGAGGCAGTTGGGGTTAAGTGACTTGCCCAGGGTCACACAAGTGAGTGTCAAGTGTCTAAGGCCAGATTTGAACTCAGGTCCTCCTGACTCCAAGGCTGGAGCTCTATCCATTGAGCAACCTAACTACCCCTCCTTCTCTTTTATTGATGGAAGTATTTAGAGATAGAAACTTTTCTCCCAAGGATTACTTTGGCTACATACCAAAAACTGTGATATGTTGTCTCTCCATTGTCATTTTCTTTGATGAAATTATCTATAGTTTCTGTGATTTGTCCTTTGACTCAACAATTCTTTAGGATTTTTAGTCTCCAATTAATTTATAATTCTTTCTTCAATGGTCCTTTATTGATTATATTTTTATTGTATTATGGTCAGTAATAATAATAAAAGTTTGCAAAATACTTTGTAGATATTATCTCAGTTTATCTTCACAAAAGTTCTAGGAGGTTACTATTTCCATTTTATAGATGAGGAAATTGATGCAGACAAAGGTTAAGTGACTTGGTCAGGGTCACGTAGCTAGTATATGTCTGAGACCAGATTTGAACTCAGATTTGCCTCCCTGTCCAGTGTTCTATTCACTGTGCTACCTATTTGTCTATAAAGGATGTGTTTAACATATCTCCTTTTCTGCATGTATTTGTGAGCATGTAATGCATGTAATGCGTGGTCAATTTTAGTAAAGGTGCTATTTATAGCTAATGAATATGTATAGCCCTTTCTGTTCTCATTCAGTGATAACCAAAGATTTGTAATATATGGATCGTTTTAATATATGTCTTCTAAAACTCTATTCATGCCCTTAACTTCTTTCTTGCTTTTTGTTCTGTTTTTATTGTTAGATTTGTCTAGGTCTGAAGAGGGTACAGTGAAGCACCCCCAACTATTTTTTATTGGCTACTTTTATTTTCTACTTCTTCCTTTAATTCATTTAACTTTTCCTTTATTTTCGATGCTATGCCATTTGATGCATATGTATTACATATTGCTGTTCAATGAATTCATTGTTGAAAATGCCTTTACGAATAACATAGTTTGGTTTTTTTTTAATCAAGTCTCTCTCTACCGGTTGTTATTCTATAACTGATACAATGGATCCCTTAGAACTCAAGGGTTCAAGGAGTTCTTTTACTAAAAACATATTCCAATACCCACAGGTAAAAGCAATTCCCAAGTCAATTAAAAGTATTTCTGAAAAATAAAAAAATAGATTAAAGTTGGAATAAGAAGGTTATAAGCAAGCACAAGGAGGTTCTGTGGGATCTCAGAAACTACCCACCAATGTTGTAAAAGCTGCCTCTGTACTCTTCTTATCCAAAGAACCCCCGAAATGGGTCCCAGATCAATCCACCTGGGGCAAAATTAATCGAAACTGTTACTGATCTGTACCACAACTTTCCTAGTCACAACAGTCCCAGCTATCTAGCTAATGTTATGAGAAGGTAGGGGATTAATTCATTCTTCTCCAGTTCCTACAACACTCTTACTTCCCATGCATCTCTTCACTGTGGCCCGACTCTCTGACTATCTCCAATCCATCAGAAACTTGGACTCCATCCTTGAGTCTCCTAGCTCTGAGAGATGAGCTTTTGCCATAGTTTTCCAGGGCTTAGGCCTCCACAATATTTTCTACCCATCTCTTCATCATGCTCCTTAGGAGGTACTCTCTTCCCCTTCTTTAATCTCCTTCCTCCCTCTGCATTCTATCAGCCTTTTGAGTGAGTTTATGAGTGAGTTCACCACAATCATATCACAAATGTTGTCTTCACACGCTGGAGTGTAAGTTTCTTTAGGACAGGCATTATCTTGCTTGCCTGAACTTTTATGTCCAGTATTTAGGACAGTGCCTGGCACATCGTGTTTTTTATAAATGCTCTATCTATCTATCTATCTATCTATCTATCTATCTATCTATCTGTCTGTCTGTCTATCTTTTTGTGCTGCCTTGTTTAAGGTCATGATTGCTACCCCTGCTTTTTTGAGTTCAGGTGAAGTATGATAGATTTTGTTCCAGCCTTTTATTTAAACTCTGTGAATCTTTATATGTCAGGTACATTTCTTGCAAAAACAACATATTATTGGATTCTGCTTTCAACTAATATTGCTATTTTCTTGTTTTATGAGTGAGTTCACCACAATCATATCACAAATGTCATTGTTAATTGTGTTTTTCCTCCATCCTGTTTATAAGAAGAGGATGGCTGGTGAGGCACATGCTTGGCACTGGTAATTTATGCTTGTTACAATTTTCTTCTATTCCCCACCCTTCTTTTTTCACCTCAGCCAAACCCCAATTACATGTTCTTGTGTTCTTCATGATCCACTCCATGAGATTAGAGTTTGTTTTCCTTATGATTAATATCTCCCTGAAACTTTGTTGATGTTGTTGTTGTGTTGTTCAGTCATTTTTCAGTTATGTCTGACTCTTTGTGACTCCGTTTGGGATTGGCAAAGAGTGGAGTGGTTTGCCATTTCCTTCTCTAGCTCATTTTACAGATGAGGAAACTGAGGTCAACAGGCTTAAATGACTTTTCCAGGATCACTCAAGTAGTATGTATCTGAGGCCAGATTTGAACTCAGGAAGATGAGTCTTCCTGACTCTAGACCCAACACTCTGTCAACTGTGTCAGCTAGCTATCCCCTTCTTGAATCTACCTTCCTTCTTATTCCCATTCTCATCTCCTAGTTTCCTTCTATTTCTCTGTTGAACTGAA
Organism: Vombatus ursinus; assembly: GCF_900497805.2. Taxonomy (NCBI): domain Eukaryota; kingdom Metazoa; phylum Chordata; class Mammalia; order Diprotodontia; family Vombatidae; genus Vombatus; species Vombatus ursinus. The sequence continues at coordinate 48,728 of NW_020954127.1, forward strand.
TATATTTCTACACCAAACTCTTTGTATGTTTTATGATCCTTTGACTGATTCAGATGAAAGTGAGGTTCAAATGATATCCATTCCTCCATACCTTACTCTTTGTTTTACATATCCCAATTATGTGAGATAGTAAGTCCCTCTTCTTATTCCCCTTTTCATCCCTAATGTTTTCCTTTTTCTCTCTCCCTTTTCTTTCTTGTTTTAAGATCATCAAAATATAACACAACTAGCTCCAAGCCCTTTGTCTTATTTAGCTCTCTTTATCACTCTTAATGACATTAGGGTTCTGAGGGAACTCATTTCTTCTCTTGCTATTAAAATATAAACACTTTACCTATAGTCTGTTCAAATTGCTCATATGTACTTATCATTGTATGTTTCTTTTGATTTCTGAATGAACATTTTACAATTTCTACTCAACTCTGATATTTTCATCAAGAATATATGGAAGTACTATATTTGATTAAAGAACAATTTTTATATATCGTAGGATTATGTTTAGTTTTCTGTATAAGATCATCAGCCTATTATCTTTTTTGCCTTTTGGAATATCACATTCTGAACTCTCCTGTCCTTTATTATGGTAACTACCAAGTCTTGTGTGATCCTTGTGTGATCCTATGACTTTTCAGTACCTGAACTCTTTATTTCTGGCTTCTTGCAGTATTTTTTTTTCTTTTACCTGGAAGCGCTGCATATTGGCTATGAACCTCAAAATGAAAACTTCTAGGAATTGTGAACAGGGAGGATTAGAGGTCATGGTGATAAAAATGAATACGTTTAGGAGGCCTCCTAATCCTTTCAGTTCTTTCAGTATGTTATTCTTTGCTCTTTCTTACTTTCACGGTCTTGACCTTATGGTTAACTGGTTCAACTATACACTGTTGACTACTCTTGAATCCCTTTCCCCTTATCCTATCTCTAGACACACCTTGCCAAGTGCCAATCCTTGGTAAACCCTACCATCTGCCTTCTTTATTCCTACCTGTGTGCTGCTTACCACTCCTGAGGAAAGTCACACAACTGGGTTAGTTGTGTCATATGGTTCACTGTCATATGTTTCATTGAAAATTTATATCATCTAATTTTGCTAAGCCCTTAGTGATACATAGAAATTCTTTTTTTGCTTCCATGATCAACTTGCTATTATACTATCCTCAGAACCTATTCTAAACCTTCTTTTTCCTCATACTCCTCCTCCCTACCTGCTCTCTGCAAAAGGCTTATTTTGCTGAGAAAGTATAGATTTTTCTTCACTACCTCCCTCTTCTTTCCAGACTTCAAAATTCCTCTTTATAATCCATTTCCCTTCTCTCTTCCTTTACTCCAGATTTGATAAAAAGATAGGCTCTTTTCCATGAGTAGCCTCTCCATTAGTGTTCTTGATCTTATCCCCTCTTTATTCTGTGAGCGTGTATCTTGAATCATTCCCTTTCTTTTTTTTCTCATCTTTCTTCACTCCACATTCACTGTTTCTTTCCCTGATGCTGACAACCATACCCCCACCCTTTTGTAACACCTGCACAATAGGGTCCTCATGACATGGACCCCCCATAATTACTTTCTGACCTGGCTTGCTCACCCAAACCTGTCCTCATACTAATAGGAAAGGACTGCCACCATGTGACTACATTCTAACTTTTTGAGAGTCCTGTTATATGGCAATAGACTCCCTCTATTCACCACTAGAGCTCTTGAGCCCCAACCAGTGTACTTCCATCTACACAAAACCAGCCATCCACAATGATGACACTTTGGATCTTAAATATTGCCATTTGCAATAAGGTGAAAGCAACATTTAAAACATCACAGGCACTCATAAGGCAAATTAAGAAATAAATACATCACAGTCCACACATAAACCTGAATCACATTATCCTACCAAAAGCACTCAGTATCTATGAGTAAGAATGGACACAAACTTCGAGATGACTTCTCTAATTCTCTGCTTCCATGCTGTTCCCTCAGCTGGAATTACTTCTAGCAATTATAGTATCTATCACTTCCAGTTTCATGCTCAGCTGATTTCTTCAGCAAATTCACATTTTTTAGGATAAAAATAAGAGATGATTTTGCCTTAAAATTGGCAAAAATTTCTGCAGCTCTACTCCTTTTCAGAATTCTTCTCCTTCACTTTTTGGCAACAACAGGAAACAATGCAGAAAATTATCTTCTGTCTTCTCTTCTCAGCAGGAAGGTATGACAGAGCATAGCACATACTTTCTACTTATTCTTCTCAACACCAAGTCGTAATAGAGAGTGTGGTATATTGTCCCCATTCTTTCTTCCTCTCAGCAGCAGTAACAGTAAAGAATACTCCAGACTCTCATTGGCCAACCAATATACCTAGAAAAGAGACTATACAGAGAGTGAGTTGCAGACTGTCCTCAACACAATTTGGAAATCTGTGTTTTTACTTTTCTTATGTTTTTTGGGTCCAGACTCTGAGTCCTCTTTGAGAATGATCCCAACTTAGCTTATGATTAGTAACCAAATTCTCATCTTCTGTCCATAATCAGGTAAATTACATTGGCTCGATACCATAGAATAGTTCCGGTGTCCATATTTCCCTAGTTACTAACCTAAAAGTTCTCTACTTCTTTAATTCATGTGTAAATCACCGAAACATACTGTGCCAGTTTTTACTTAGTGTTTACAGCTGGTCTCATTCAAATGAGCAAATGTTATCTTAGAATTCTAAGTCAATCTTAAATTTATTACCTGTTTTCTTAGCATTCTGAGATGACATGCCTCTAGACAAGGGAACAATCAAGGCAAACTTAACTTAGCAGCTACTTTTCTCAGAAGCAGGCTTATGCCCCAGTTAAGTGAACTGTTGAGGGTCACTCTCTTATTCCTTAAAAACTTTCACTTGACCTTGTCATTCCCCAAACTATCACCACCCCCTTATCTCTTCTCTATTTCTCATCTAAAAAATTGTTCTCTCAAATTGTTGCTTTAGTTTCCTTACCACTCAAACATTTCTCCATCCCTTGGCTTCCCACCTCATCATTCCATTGAACTTGTTCTCTCCAAGACCATCAATTATCTCTTAAGTGCTCATCTCAATTACCTTTTCTTAATTCTTATCCCTTTTAACCTTTCTGTAGTTTTTTTTGACACTATTGACACGCCCCCATCTTCATGGTTACTTTCTCTACTTTTTCCTCCCTTGGCTTCTGTGATATTGCTCTCTTTACAGAGAACAGTGGCAGGGTCTCCTACTTATCTGACCACTCCTCAATTATTATTTACTGGCTCATCTTCTTCCTCCTATCCCCCAAGACTCTACTCTGGGTCCTTTTCTCTTTCTCTTTGAAACCTTTCCCTTAGTGAACTCATTAAATCCTACAGATTCACTTATCATCTTTAGCAAATGAATCTCAGGCCTATAGATCCAACCCTAATCTCTCACCTGAACTCTGGTCCCATATTGCCATCTGCCTCCTGACATCCCATTTGAATGTCCTATAAGTATGTCAAGTTCAACATATCTAATACAAAATCCATATTTTCCTCCAAACTTATCCTTCTTTCAAGCATCTCTATTTCTAGGGAGGAGGGGGCTTCATCATCTTTTCAGTCACCCAGGCTTACAACCTAGGAATCATCCTTGACTTTTCTCTTTTCCTCAATCCCTACATTCAGTCAGTTGCTAAGTCTCGTCAATTCTACCTCTATTATTATCCGACTCTTTCATGACCCTGTGGACCATACTATCCATGGGGTTTTCTTGGGAAAGATACTGTAGTGGTTTGCCATTTCTTCTTCCAGTGGCTTAAGGCAAACAGAGGTTAAATGACTTGACTAGGGTCACACAGCTAGGAACTGTCTGAGGTCAGATTTTAACTCAGGTCTTCCTGACTCCAGGCCCAGCACTCTATCCACTGAACCACCTTGCTGCCTCCTTCTACCTTCATGACATCTCTTAATATCTGTTTCTTCCCCATAGGTATATCCGCTACCCTGGTTTGGGACCTCATTATTTCTTGCCTGAACTATTTCAGTAAACTCCTAATTGGTCTTTCTGCTTCCAATCTCTCCCCTCTCCCATCATACTCTCATTAGCTATTTGTTCTAATAATTTATTAGCTTGATGTTTAAACTTCTCCTGCAACCTATTAAATTCCTGGATGATGAAGTCCCACCTAATCACCCTTCTTTGCATGAAGGAAGTCACTACTAGAGAGATGGTAATGGGATAAAAATAAGAATTTTAAAAAGCTAGAATTTATACAGTGCTTTAAAGTCTGCAAAGTACTTTGCATATGTTATCTCATTTGAGCCTAATATATAGACTTGGGGCTGTCTCTAATTCCACTTCTCAGTCCTCTTCCTCACTCTTTATAGCCTTTTATAGCCCTAATCTCACTAGGGTTTAACACATTCTCAAGTGAAGCCTCTGAGGTCAGAGACCCCTTCTTCCTATCCTACACCCTATCAGTATCCACCTCCATTAGCATTGCCCTTTTCACCTGTGCTGTTACTAGATCCCTAAACTGCTTCTTTGACTTCAAGTCACAGTCCTTAAAAAATCAAATGCTCATTCAACCCTGCCTCTAATTTCTAAATATGCAAAGACAATTTGTTTTTATTTTCATTTTCTTTACTTGGCAACACATTTTTTCTAAAAAATCATAATAAGATCCAGGCAATAGCCAATCTTGTAATTTTCCTGTCATCCCTATCAATCTCCTTAAATACGCATTGAACGAATCCTACAGCATCCTTCTAATCTCGTTGAGAGGGCTCCCTATATACTTCTGAAAATCACAATCACAGGACACCTGTATTTGGTCAGTCAATCACTTGAGATTCTATTTCTTCCATACCAACCTTCCTTCCCTCACTACTTCAACGATAAAATTAGCTCTAAGGTCACTGCATTCAACCTGTAACCTGTGCCAAATATTACAGGACAAGACTAGCTCAGGTCAATCTAGTAATTAAGGCTGGGATTAAAACTCATTAAATCCAGGCCGATCATAAAATGTAACAACTTTACTGATGAAACTAAAAAGCATAGAACTCCTGCCTGAATTCAAATGAAACCTACTTTCTTTCCCTTGGTATTCAGTACCAGCAATCAGAAACCTAGACTTAAAAAAAAGCCCATTTCTTCAGGACAATGGGAATTTTGTGAAAACCTCTCAAATTCTGACCCTAAATAGACTGGGTTTTCTCCAAGCCTTCCAGATCAACGAAGTGATGATGATGGCCTATATAAAATAAATACTATTTCTACCATAAGAGACCATAAAACAGACTGGTTTGGCTACTACATAGGGGTAGGAAACCTTGTGGCCTCGAGGTCACACGTGGCCCTCTAGGTCCTCAAGTGCGGTCCTTTGACTGAATCCAAACAGGACTGCACTTGAGGACCTAGAAGGCCACATGTGGCCTCAGAGCCACAGGTTCTCCACTGCTGGATAGAATGTAGAACAGGAGTTCTCAACATTTTTTGTACCCCTTTGGCAGTCTGATAGTCTATGGACTCAGATTCATTTTTAAAAATGCATCATATAAAATGTGTAGTATTACAAAGGAAACCAATTAGATTGAAGTATAGTTATAAATTTTTTTAAAGGTCAGTGGACCCCCAGGTTAAGAATCCTTGAAGTAAATTGGAGAGAGAAGTAGGAGGAGTGATGTCAAATCAGTCAGATAAATTGGAGTCAGATTGTGAAGGACTTTAAATGCCCAACAAAAGAGTTTTCATTAGAGCCGAGAAGAAATTGGAAGTCCATTGATAGCTCTTAATCGGAAGAATGTTATGGTCACAATGGATGGCCTACCTAGATTTCACTAAATCAGTTGAGTCATTTTTCAGTCATATCTGAGTCTCCCATTTGGGGGTTTTCCTGGCAGAGATACTGGAGTGGTTTGCCATTTCCTTCTCCAACTCAGTTTATAGATGAGGAAACTGAGGCTAACAGGGTTAAGTGACTTGCCCAGGGTCACACAGGTAGTAAGTGTCTGAAGCTAGATTTGAAACCAGGTCCTCCTGACTCCAGGGCTGGCCCTCTATACACTGCACCACCCATTTGCCCTTAGATTTCACCAAAGCATGGACCAAATCTCATGTGTTAGTCTTACGAATAAGATGGATTGCTGGGAGTTTGGTGAGAGTACGGTTCAAAGTGTAAAAGTGATTCATAGAATTAAAGTGTAGGAAGAAAACTCCAATGGCATCCTCACCCTTCAACAGAAATCAACTTTAAGTGTCCCAAGCAATGGTTGTCCAATCCTGTTTTAAGGTCACCCATGAGGGAAAATCCATTCCACTTTTGGAGAGCTCTGTTAGGAAGTGTTTGGTTTATAGTTTTTTTTTTTTCTTTTTCCCTTCAGAGGTGAACTGCTCATTAAGAGGATGGTGTTCTCTCAGAATGAGATTGGGTTTCAGGACCATGGTGTAAAATGTAGAAATAATAGATTCCTGGCTAAGGATGGGGTGCACCTAATAAGGACCATAAGATGTACTTTCATCCAAACAAAAAAGAAACACGTTGGGGAATATGGTTATTTAATTAGGTTAATCTGCCTAGTATTATGTCAAATACAGTGGTGGTTGTTGGTATTTTACCATCAAAGTTAAAGACTGAATTCTTCATTGCTCTTATCAACTTCAAGAGTGGAAAGTTACACGTGCTAGCAAGTTGAAATCACAATGCAAGGTGATGTTGCTGAAATGTTTTCAGCTAATGTACTTTGTAGAGTTGCTTTTTTTTTTAATTTATTGGGAAGTGTTCATCTTGTCCAAGTGAAATGTATCAGTAAATATATTAAAAGAGAGGTTTTGCACAATCCAATCCAAGCAACTAAACATTTATTAAGCACCTACTGTATATTAGGCACTCTGCTAAGTCTTGGGGGTACAATTAATTAAAAGATAGTCCCTGCCTCTCAAGGAGCTTACAATCTAAAGGTGGGGGGAGGGAGAGAGACCACACACAAAAGAAGACAGGAAAGCAGGGAGGTGCATCAGGGGATAACCAGCACTTGGCATCTTATTACCTTGAATTGAAACCAGGAAGAGCAGCAGATAATAGAATGGAGTGAGCCATAAAGTCTATTTTCTGCCCTCTAGAAAGGAAGTCACTAGGAGGAGTTTGGTACTCCACCCTACAGCCCTGCAGTCAGAGGGGAGAGGAGGCTTAGGGAAATAGTGTCCATCAAGGCTTGAATTAGCAGTGTGGTAATGAATTTAGAAAGGAGTTTATCTTAGGAGGGGCATCTTTTTCCAAGGAGTTAAGATCAGACAGAGCAGCAGATGCAAAGTGGAGAATACAACATACAGAAGAGTGAAAATTTAAAAAAAAAATGTGAAAAAAATTTGCTATGTACTTCAATGAGTCTATCATCTCATAAGTATTGGTATTCCCTTCAACCATGCACATCAAAAACTTCTTCGTGCCTTTCTCGCCTGCTTTTCCTTAGTCACTATCAATAACCACCTTTCTGTTTATAATCCCATTCTACTGAAATCTGCTGGAGGGAATCACAATGGTGCCAACTGAGTCCTCCACAAATTCATGTTATCTCATCTTAACTGAACCTTAACTACTGCCCAATAATCCTTTTATTTTTCCCTAAGTATCACACTCCCAGAAGCAGCTGGCCCAAGCATTAGTCTCTCTTCTGAAGCCTCTGCCCCATTCTCAGCCGATGACCCTTACCCCCTATTTTATTGAGAATGTGAAGGGTGTTGGTCATAATCTCCTTAATCTCCCCTTCCCCACACCTCAAAACTCCTAAAGAGTTTTTAAATCTCCTCTTATCATTTTCTCCAGACGCTGAGAAGTAGAAGTGGCCCTTCTTGTCAAGACCACCCCCTCTACATGTGTTCTTGTTTCTATTCTTTCCTATTACCTTAGGGAGCATCTCCCACCAATTATTCCCTCCTTTCATCTTTAGTTTTTCCTTTTCTGCTAACTCCTTCCCTACTGCTAACAAGCATAGTCAAGTCTTCCCCAAACTTGGTGGGGGAAAAACCTAGGCCTGGACAAATGGAGGAGAAAACATCTCAGTTGACCTAGCCTTTCCCTTAAAACCATTGGACTGTATACCTCTCTTCACTTCTGCTGTCAGGCTTCTAGGAGGAGTTGTGTATTCTCTCTGCCTACTTCCTTATCACTCACTTGGGTCTCAAGTTCCTATAATTAGTCTTCTGACTCAACCACTCCATTGGAACTGCCTTTGACAACTTTATTAGATCTCTTAACTGCTAAAATCTATATCTTTCCTCAGTCTTCATTCTTCCTGTAGCTCTTGACAGTGTTAGTAACTCCCTCCTCCAAGACACTTTCTCTTCTCTTGGTTTCTGTGACACAGTTTTGGAGATATTACTCTCTCCTCGTCCTCATGTTGTCTGACTGCTCATTTTCAGTTTCTTGGGTTCATTATTCATCTCTTGACGTCAAAGCTAGGATATTCTTGAAAGCTGTCTCTTGAACCCTCTTTTCTTTTCTTTCTTTCTTTATATACTCTTTCTTGGTGATTTCATCAACTCTCATGGGTTTAATTATCCTCAACAAATGATGATTCTGAAATCAATGAATGAATGGAAAAAGCATTTATTAAGCACTTATTGTATACCAGTCACAATGCTAAGCATCAAGGATATAACTACAAGTGAGCAAGTTAGCCCCGACATCAAGAAGTTTATATTCCAAAGGGAGAAGACAATAAATAAAAGGAACTATGAACTTTTCATAGAAGATCAATCAATCAAAAGCCAGTAAGCATTTATTAAGTGCCTACTGTATGTCAAGCACTCTTCTAGACATAGTAACATGGAGAGAAAAATAAAACAGCCTCTGCCCTCAAGGAGATTACATTCTAAAGGGGGATCTACTCAGTGCATTGAAAGCCTTCCTTTGCTTCTTTTAGTATTTCTAGGATGCCAGGTAGATAATGGATGCTGTCTTTCTGTTATCTCTCACATTCATTCCACAACTGGTCAATTTCCTTTGTAATCATGTATGTCCTTTCAGGTATCTTTTACACCCATTTTGGCACATAAATCATTTTTACTACTCAACTGCTGCTGGGGCAGCTCCATGACACAATGAGTAGAGCACTGGGAAGTGCTCAGGAAGACCTGAATTCAAATCCTGCCTCAGACAGCTGGGTAACCTTGGACAAGTCACTTAACCCAGCTGCCTCAATTTCCTTAAGTGTTATAACAACCCCCAGAGTTGTTATAAGGATCAAATGAGAGAATAATTGTAAAGCACTTGACACATAGTAGGAGCTATTTTTTTTTTATTTTGATATGGAAGAAGCTGGGAAACCTTCTCCCAGTTGATGGCATGTAGTGAAAGTGTCGTGCTCCATGATTCAGAGCATGTTCAGGCAGGTAAGGTATTCTGTAGCTGGTTCTAAGTCAGGTCAACAAGCACCTACTATGTGCCGGGCATTCTGCTAAGCACTGGGGATACAAAAGCAAAAATAATCCTTGCCTTGGAGGAGTTCACAATCTAGTGGGGGGAGGGGTACAACGTGCAAATAACTATGTACAAATAAAATGTCTATGGGAGAAATTGGAGAAGGTCTCTAAGGGAAAGCACTAACATTAAGGAGAATGGGAAAGGCTTCTCATAGAAGCCTTGGGATGGGATTTTAGTGAGACCTGAAGAAGCCAGGGAAACCAGAGGACAGATACAAGCAAAGAAGGCATGGCTGGCATAGGGGACACACAGTAAAAATACAGAATTTCCGGATGGAGTCCCTTGTGCAAGAAGACCAGTGTCATGGATGGCTGATTATTAGAAAGAGAGGAAGATCTATGAGGAAGAGAAAGGTAGGAAGACATCTGTTTATGAAGAGCTTTAAAAGCCAAACAGGATTTTATATTTCATCCTGGAGGCAATAGGGAGCTATTGGAGGTATCAGTCTTCTAACTACAAGAAACTGGACTATATTGATTGACTTGTCGCTAGAACTAGAGTGCATTTGATGCTAGGCCTTGGTTCTGCCCAAACTGGTTGGCATTGGAAAAGTAGGTTGAACTGTTGCGGGCCTCCAGATTGGGGAGGGGCTTGGGTCCTTCTCTCACATGGTGACGCCATGAAACTGAGAACACGTTGCTAATGCTTTTGTTTCTGTTGGGTGTATTCTTTCCTGATTTTAAGCAAAGGAAATCATACGTGGCTACAACTTTGTAAACTTCAAAAGATCAGGAGAATAAACCACGAAGAGATCTGGGAGTAGGTTTTGCTGGGTTTTGCCACCAGTCAGTCAAGCATCAAAGCTCTGTGGTATGACCTGAGCGACACAGCCCATTGGTAGTGGGGACAAAGACTCATTCTAGCTACGGTGAGGTTGTATAAGGGAGACAGTGCCCTCAGGTGTTAGGGGAAATATTTGCACTTCTACTCTCACTATCTCTTCTTAGTAAATATTACTTTGCAAAAGCTTATTGATGGTAATCAGTTCAGTAGAACCAGGGTGCTATTTCCTTCTGAGAAATGGCTGAGGGGACGCATCAGAATGGAGGCTTCAGCCAATGGCACTAATGAAAAGCACTCTGACCCTGCAAAAGTACCCCTAGACTCCTGAGAGGGTAATATATCTGGCCTCGATCTAAAAGTCAGTCCAAAGCTTTGCTATATATGTACAAAGCCAGACCTGCCTCAGTCTGGGTTGGTACTTCAGGTTCAAGAGTGAAATGAAATGAGATGCTCGTTGTCCATCTAACAGTCAATAAAAAGAGGTTGAATTAGTCATAGCAGGAGGAAAGACATCAGTAGCATGTCTCTATAAGGATATGGCCTTTTTTCAGTTGAGCATAACTCTCCTGCTTCTGTATTGCCCAGGATTGTCTCTGGTCAGAAGTCTTGGCTCTATCTATTTTTCTACTTAAGTGACCAAGAAGCGATGTCAATAACCTGATCCCCCAGTCCCTGAGCCAAATAAATCTCTAGGACAGTTTTTGAAGAAAACAGCCGACATAGCCAAGGATCCTAGTAAAATCATCCTCCTACCACAAGTAAATATTTCTGATAAAATGCTGACATCCAGAATCTAAAAAAGAAACTGATGCAAAGATAGAAGAGTAAAATCCATTCTCCAATGAATGGATGATCAAAAGGTACGAAGGGATAATTCCCAAAGGGAGAAACAGAGAGTTTTAACAATCACTTGAAAAATGTTGAAAATAATAAGCAAAGCTATGCAAATTAATGTTTCAGAAATATCACTTCAAACTAGCAAGAAGAGTTAAAAACAAAAGTCTGTGTTAGAGAGGCATGCATTTGCATTGTTTGTGTAGCTATGAATTGTGCAGCTCTTAGAGTACACAGTGAGTTACAAACCTGGTCTCCTTTCAATGTCTGCATCCTCATAATGGTATTGGGGTTAGGGACGGGGCTGGACCCCTCTGATTTCATTAATATAAGGATAGGAAGCTCCTTCTACCCATGCTGATGGACACGTGTTCTGCAAAGTATTAGTCATGGCAGCTAGGTGGTGTAGTAGATGGCGCTCCAGGCCTGGAGTTAGGAAGATCTGAGTTCAAATCCAGCCTCAGACACTTACTAGCTCTACGACCCTGGGCAAGTCATTTAACTCTGTTTATCTCCATTTCCTCATCTGTTAAATGAGCTGGAGAAAGAAATGGCACACCACTCCAGTATGTTTGCCAAGAAAACCCCAAATGGGATCACGAAGAGTTGGACAAGACTGAGCCAACTGAACAGCAACAACAAAATAGATACATGTACTGGCAGCCAATTAAAGGCTTTGTCGAGGATGCGGCAAGTTCAATGCCAAGCAAACTGGGCATGGTCAAAGGACCCTGAAGGCTCGCTCCATATTAGAACTAGGCATGCTCAGGCCTTGAATTCTTTCCCCCTGATTGCGTGTAGTATTTTTTTTCTTTGACCTGGAAGCTCTAGATTTTGGCTAAAATGTTCCTGGAGATTTTCATTTTGGTATTTCTTTGAAGAGGCAATCAGGAGACTGTCTATTTCTGCTTTGTCCTCTAGTTCTAAGAGATCTGAGAGTTTTCTTTTAAGATTTCTTGAAATATAATGCAATTTATTTTTTGTTATGGCTTTTGTTATGGCTTTCAGATTTCCAGTTTTTTCTCCTCAGTCTGTTTTCTGAGTCAATTGTTTTAGCTATGAAATACTTTATGAGGTTCTTCCTCTTCGGTTTTTTTTTTTTTTTTTTTTTTAGTCTTTAGACTTGAATATTTCTTGTCATCTCATGGAGTTCTATATTGGTTTCCATTTGGTACATTTCAATTTTTAGGAAGTTTGTTGTTTGGGCAAGGTTTTGTACCTTTTGTATGAAGCTGTTCATTCCCTTTCTGACTGTTTTTTCCCACTTCCCCCACCCCGTACCTTTCATTTCTTTTCCATCTTTTTTTCTAGTGTTTTCATTTCATTTATGAAAATATTTTCTAATTCTTAAAAAAAAAATCTTGCCTCATCTCTTCCAGGAATTCTAGTCGAATTTGTTTCTCAACTGTTTTTCTTATAGGTTTTGCTTCTAGATATTTTGGAGTCATTCTCTCCTTCAGAGTGTGTGTTTTGAGCATCCCTATTGCCAACGTAGCTTTTAATAGTAGAGTTTTTTTTTGTTGTTGTTGGTTTTTTGTTTGCTCATTTTTCCAGCTTACTTCTGATGTTGAACATTTTAGATGCAGGTCTGTGAATTTCTGGAGGGAAGGTCTAGGCTGATCTTTCTGCTGATTTCTTAAGAATATTGGGTATTATAGGCTCTTGGGGACATCTCAGGCTGGAGATTGAGAAGTATTTTTCAGTGCTCCCAAAGTGGTTTAGTGCAGGATAAAGTCTGATCACTGCTTCCCCTAGCCCAGGGGTGGGGAACCTACGACCTCGAGGCCCTCGAGGTCCTCAAGTGAGGCCCTTTGACTGAATCCAAACTTCACAGAACAAGAAGGATTTGGCTAGACGAGACGTTATCATTTATTCTGTGTTTGCCTATTTCAACTTTTCAGTACTGTGTACCCCTAAAATATAAAACACAAGTGAAAAAATGTTGTGTCTTCATCAATCTTTGTCTTTCACTGACTTTACAGCATTTTGAAAATGTCATGGTCCTCCTTTTTTAGGTCAGTAGAATTGAGGCATTAACTATCCATCTTAGCACATAGTAAGCGCTTAATAAACACTTAAAGACTGACTGGTTGATTTGATTGATTCAAATGAAGCACTGAGTAAATCCTTTGTATCTTTGTAAAGTTTTGGCTGGGCAAGAAGCTATCATTTATTCCATGTTTGCCTATTTCAACTTTCAGTCAGTCGATAAACATTTATTAAAGTGCCTACTGTGTATCAGGCACTATGCACCCCTAAAACATAAAACACAAATGAAAAAAAAATTGGGTCCTGAGCAATCTTTGAATTTCAGTGACTTTATAGCATTTTGAAAATGTCATCATCTGCCTTTTCAGGTGAGTGGAAATTGAGAAATTAACTATCCATCTTGCTTAAAGGATCGTAACAGAGCAAGGGACCAGAGTCAAGGCTCAGTGTTTTTCCATTCTCTGCTCTAATCGCGTAGGCTGCAGCTAACCGTATTGCTTTGGCAACTGATTTTCCTAGTAGGTAGTAGGTTCCTACCTAGTAGATTCCTTTTATGTGTTTCTCTAGTTAATAAATGCTTGGGGAAGAAAGGGAAAGGTGCCCTGAGGAGGGAGCAAAGAAGTGTAGCATAAGAACATGAAGTTTTCCCTTTTCCAAATCCCTGATGATACCTCCAGATAACTTCACCCTTAAACAACAGTTTAAAGCAGAGACACAAATGCTAAATAAGTCCCTAACTATTATGTGCCATTCAAAACAGAAAGGCTGGGGCAGGGGTGCAGGGGGAAAGATTTGGGTATTAAAAAATGATCTGGTGTCACGTACATTCAAGTACCCCCTTTAGGGGGAGGGAGGGGGTGAAAACTTTGTGAAGAGGGGGAGGGGAGGAAAGAAAGAAAATGCTTAAAAAGGAAAGCTGAGCCCTTTGGTGCTGAGCAGTGAAAGTGAGAAGTGGATCCCCCCTGCCGGGGAAATTGATGAATAATCCTAGAATCTCAAGCTGAGCCTTAGGCTCGGAGCGGCTGGTATCCCATACTAACACTAATCAACCAGTATGAAACATCCATTTTAAACGCAAATGAGGGGGCCCTTTCAAACTAGGCCCAAAGGGGGGGAGGGGATTAGAAAAGGGAGTTCAAAGCTCAAAATGGTTCTTTCTTTTTCTCCTTCTCCTTCTTCTTCTCTCTCTCTCTTTTTCTAAAGGGGACAGAAATATGGTTGGTTATTATCTTAAGTTATTGCTATAAAAAATTTGAAATTAAAAGATAAGCACGCCAAGGAAGCTCAGTAATTTTCATGAAAGAGGGACTTAAAACAGATGTGCCCTCTTTAATCGGACTGAGCTTGAGGCGGGGGATGGAGGGGATGCATTTTTAACATAGCAGGAAAAAAAAAATCATATGGTTTCACATTTGTCTCCTGAACACTTGCGTGTGTGTGTGTGTGTGTGTGTGTGTGTGTGTGCGTGTGTGTTGTAAGAGTGTGGCTTTGTTAAGTACATCACAACTGGTAACTAAGGTTGCTTTTATCTGCCCCTAATATGGGGCTGGTGTGTTAGCAGGCCTTCTGCTCCCCTGAAAGTATCATTTTCTTGTTGCTTTTGAGGCTATTGAGAATTAATGTCTTTATGCCACGCAAATCAAGGTCAGGCCAGGCTTACAAGTGAAGCCAAAATGTTTGCCACTATATATGCCATTGGCTTTCCTGCGCCTCACTGACCGTGTTACCCTGCGACTTCTCAGCCTCTGTGACTTGCTGCATTTCAGGCTGTAGAAATTAAATTCTCTTTTCAGCGAATCATTTCTATGCTGCTTGTTGCAAGTTGAATCATTCTGCATTTGGCTAAATTAGTTCATCAGAATAACTACAATTTCACGTGAGTTCTTTCTAATTCCTTCATTCATCCTTCTTTCAAGTCATTTGGGAGATGGGATGCATTTTCTGTGTGGCTATTGGTAACGATGATGGGGAAATGAAAAATCACTTAAGGATTTTTTAAAGGAAAAAAAGAAGAAAAACTGCACCCCAAACATGTTTTGAACACTAAAATATGCAAACTTTACATATGCTGTGACAGCTATGGGAAGAAAAATATAGATTTTCAAAGCAATACAAATTACTCAATATATTTGGTAGTCATTTATGTAGGTTATATATATATATATAACATATATAGTATATATAATTTAAAGGTCTTTATGTAATGTCCCAATTTTGGTGTGCTTAAAAAATTAATTACTGCTTTTTAACCTCATTCATGAAAATCTGGTTTTCCATAGAAAGAGTTATCTTTAGAAATACATGCAAACATTACTTAGCATAGGGACTTGCACGTAGTAGGCACCACATTCAAAGGTTGTTTATCATTAAGGTTTAAGTATTGACCATGCAGGCACATGAATGTAATGGAATATTACTGAGCTGGACCAAATGGCCTGCTAGTTATCCCTTGCTCTCATCACATAGGTAGCCCATCTTCTATACTGAGGATCATTTCTTGGTTGGCCTCCTTTATACCAGGACTATGAGAACATTGAAAACTACTGTCCCAAAAACTACTTTCCCACCCATACAAAGTAATCTACACATGCATCTAAGACATCCTGAATGAGGTACTGGACAGGAATAGGTAGGCTTTTTCAAATGACATTTCACAATATGTCTTATCTTCACAATGATCCAATTGACTGAAAGATGTAGAGAATAAAAAATGTTCATTGTATTTATTTTTGTTGACCATTTAAATTTTTTTAATTAGCATCATCAATTAATGTCAACTTAGAGCAGAGGTTCTCAACTATTTTGTGTGTGTTCTGGACCCCTTTGGCAGTTTGTTGAAGTCTATGGTCCTTTTCTCCAAATAATGTCATGAATGCATAGCATAAAATACATAGCGTTACAAAGAAAAGCAATTATATTGCAATAGATTTGCCAAAATATCCTTTAAATAGCAAGTTCACAGACCCAGGTCAAGAACCTCTGCCTTGGAGGCTATCCAGAAAGGTGTTTCCTATGCATATGTTAAAATTATATAAGATTTACTGAAATGTAATAATTATAATAATTATAATTATAATAATAATAACTAGCATTTATATAGCACTTCAAAGTTTACAGAGCATTTCATATACTATCTCATTTGATCCTCACAGCAATGGTACTGTTATTATCCCTATTTTACAGATCAGGAAACTGAGTCTGAGAGAGGCTCAGGAATACACAGGAATATCTGAAGCAGGATGTGAACTCAGGCCTTCCTGACAGCAAGTCCAATGTTATCTACTATGCCACCTAACTGTTTTGAAGAAGTAACAGAGATTAACTTGTCCAATGACCCTCTAATTATTGTATCGAGCATTAAAGGGGGCAGGACACAAATGGGCTTTCCAAAGGTGTTCTTCAGTGGTGTGGAAGAAACCCAGTACAGAGCCCAAATTGAACCATTCTTTGTTCTCAAGCAGTACAAAAACAGGGGATAGGTTGGACTTGACTCTTGGGCTCTGGTTTGCCGAATCTCACTTTAGAAAACAGTGAGTCATGAAACCATACATGAAGGGCTGTGATCTATTTCCGTTGGTGTGTGGGTTTCCCTATTCATATGTCCCATTTTTAGGTTTCTGTGTGTTTCCATTCTCCCCACAAACACTGTGTGCATGGTTTGGAGAGTGTGACCCAGTTTTATGGATAGATTGATATATTTTGATTGTCCCTGTTTTTGCTTTCTATGTAAATGTTTTAATTATTATTGCTTTTGTCTTATCTTTTAGTAAATATTTCTAAATATAACTTTTAAGAGCCAGTGAAATTATTACAACTCATCTTGTTTAATTGGGAAAACATCAGTGGGGGTTCAGAGATGCAAGCAGTAGGAATGGAACCTGAAAGACTTGAGTTGTAGCTGCATGGATATCACCAGTCACTCCCCACCCCTCCAAGAAGTCCCTGACTTGCAAGGGCAGATTGGGGTGAATAAGCCAGTCTGGAGAGAGAGCTGCTGGTACAGATGCTGCAGCAGACACCCTGTTCAAGGTACGCTGTTAGCGTGAGCGTGTTGGGTACCATATTGCACGTCCCTTATATCCAAGGAGAATAAAAAACAAGACCAACACTATGGAGAAGGTGTTAGACTGAGTATGTGATTAAATGACATATATATATATATATATATATACACACACGTATATAGTGCTTTGCAACCATAGCACTATATAAATGTTAGCATTATCATCATCATGTAATAAGAATGAGAGACTAGATGCGCAGTTCAAGTGTCATGGTAGGACACCTGAGATACTAAAAAAAAAAACTAGAATATAATTTCCAGAACTTTAAGAAGATGCTCTATAGAGAACTTATGAAAAGACACAGACAAGCTTGAAACATACTTGAGGGACCCTCTTTCAAATTAACTCCTGTATTTTTCTTATTGTTTTAGGAGGTCTTAAACTGTGGAGTGTGTAGAATATATACACACACATATATACATGCACACATACATACACATGTATATGTACATGCATACACACACATATACATATACACACATCACCTTTTAAGCTTCTCCACCATTAAGAGATAAAGGCAAATCAAGAATCTCAGTGCAGGGAGGGAGTAACTGTCAATTGGCAAATGCCTGAACAAGTTCTGGTATGTGATATATGAATATGATGGAATACTACCATGCTGTAAGAAACAGTGAAACAGATGATTTCTGAGAAACCTGGCAAGACTTGTATGCATCCTTCCTGATGCAGAGAGAAGAACCGGGAGAACAATTTATACTATAATAATATTGTACAGATAAACAGTTTTGAAAGACTTAGGAGCTTGGATCAATACAATGACCAACCACAATTCCAGAGAACTAAAGAAGAAATACGCTACCAGCCTCCAGATACAGAGGTGATGACAGTGCAAAGTTAGGCACATTTGGGGTGGGGATGGGGGTGGGGTCATGGTTAATGGAAGAATTTGTTTTGCTTGAATAAATATATATTTGTAATAGGTTTTGTTGTTCTTGCTTCCTGAATGAAGGGTGGGGGAGAAGAAGAGGAAGGTAAATAATTTGGAGATAAAAATAAAATAAAAATGAATTTTTAAAAAAGGGAAAAAAGGAATAAGAAGATATCTAGGGGTTGGCATTTGTGTTGATGAAGGGAGTGCCCACATCAGTGAAATTATGGAATCATTGAAGTCTCAAGTGGACAGACTGCCTCCTCAGAGAATAATTGTGTACATATTTTTTCCATTCCTTTCCTTGTTCTCAGCTCTTGGTCAAACCACAATCGGAATATTATGTCCATATTAGATACCATATCTTAGAAAGGACACTGATAGCAATAATAACAAGAACAACAACAAGGACCATTTATATAGCTTTTTAAGATTTGAAAAGTGCTTTACAAATGTTGTATTATTTTATTCTCACAACTTTAGGAGGAAAATCCTATTATTATCCCCATTTTATAGATTAGAAAATTGTAAAGAGAGAGGTTAAGTAACTTGCCTGGGTTCACAACATCTGATAGGTGTCTGAGACTGAATTCGAATTCAGGTCTTCCTGACCGCAGGTCCAGTGCCCTATCCACCATACCACCTAGCTGGAGATCATTCAAAGGAGGGCAGTTAGGATAGTGATGATTCTCAAGATCAAGCTCTATAAAAACTGGTTGAAAGAACTGGAGATATTTAGCTTGGAGAAGAGAGGACTTAGTTCTTGCAATAGCTACTTGAAGTATTTCCAGGGCTGTCAGAATATGGTAATGGGTTTTAGTAGAAATGGAACATCTCCATCTTGGTAAAACATGAGTAACAATCCAAGCCTTCTGGTCTTCCTAATTTCTAAGATTGAAAAAAAAAAGCCTCTTTAGGTAAGTGCCCACCAAGTCCAAGGTCCTTAGTGCTTTATATGATTCCCCTTCTCTGAAAGCTAAAAATAAAAGGAGATGGTTTGAACTTTAAATATTTTTTATCTTTTCAGATTTCTTATTTATTGTCAAGTCCAGATCCTGACCAGAGAAATAGCTGCATCTAGGTTTTTTAATGATTTCAAATGCAGTCATCATCTCCTTCTCTGAAGTGATTAGTGAAAGGGATGGCCAGAAAAAAAAAATACCAACATTTTAATAAATGGAAACTTTATATGTGATATATATCAATTGATCAACAAATATCAATGGAGTCAATCTGTCTGGTTAAAACACTGTATCTTTCAGTGGCGCAGTGGGTAGAGTGCCAGGCCTGAAGTCAGGAAGACTTACCTTGGCGAGTTAAAATCCAGCCTCACACTAGCTGTGTGATCCTGGGCAAGTCATTTCACTCTGTTTGCCTCAGTTTCTTCATCTGTAAAAATGAGCTAGAGAAGGAAATGGCCAATCACTCTAGTAACTTTGCCAAGAAAACCCCAAATGGGGGTCACCAAGTCAGACATGACTGCAACAACTGAACAACAATCTTACAATGGTTTCCTATTGTGTACTCAGTAGAGTGGTTCTAACTCCTGAGCCTGACATCCAAGGACCTCTATGGTCTAGTTTTACTTCAGCTCCAACTTCTGAAAGTATTTCTTAAGTAGCCTCTAGGTAGGAGGCAGCTTGGCATCATGGATAGAGAGCTGGCCTAAATGTCAGGAAGACCTCCCCAGGCTCAAATATTACCTCTGACTCTTCTTGGCTGTGTGATTCTGGACAAGTTGCTTAACCTTTCAATGCTTGAGGGAATTCTCCAAAACTCTTAGTTATAGAGTCCCTGCTGATGTACAGTGGTCCTGGGAGTCTCCTCAGTGGTATTTCCTTACACCAATGAAACCAAGAAAGATATGGGAGGCACTGAGAACATAAAGACAAAAAGGAAACAGTCCATGCCCTTAAGAAGCTTATATCCTGCTGGACCTGGGTTGGAGGAGAATAAATGGGAACAGATGAATAAATAGCTATTTGTTATATTTATATATTATATCACATTACATTACATTATATAGCTATTTATTATAAATGCATAGGTCAAGAGCAGCTAACTTTTGAAGATAAGTAAAGGATGAGGCAAATTGAAGAAAGAGAGCTAGAACAAATGAGAAGGATTAGAAAGGTTTAGTGTAGGTCACGTTAGCTGCACCTTGAAAGAAGCAAGGGATGGTAAGAGTTACAGGTGAAGAGAGTGTGCCCTAGGCTTGGTGGCCAGCTGTATGTGCAAAGAGACAAGACCTAAAATGCCCAGTTTAGGGAGCACTACTCTTCTGTAATTGGTCCACTATAGTAGACAATTTGAGTAGAACCCTGAGGGCATGAAGCCTGGAAAAGTAGGTTGGAACCACATCGTTGAAGTCTTTAAATGCTATGCTGAGGAGCTATTTATCTGAGAGACAATTGGTTTTATCTTAAGGACGTTGAAGGTTTTTTGAGCAGGAAAGTGAAATGGTCAGAGCTGTGCCTTAAAGAAATTATTTTGATAGCTGTGTGGAGGATGCATTGAAAGGGGGAGAGCCTAGATCCAGGGAAACTACTCTGTCTTTTCAAGTTTATCTTATTCTGCTTTTCCACCACATGTGCCACAGTGTAACCAACTGTATTACTTGCTCTCCCCCATAAATGTCACATGTGTAGCATAGGCTCTCCATTCATTCAACCCCCATTTGCACTAGCATACCCCAGAGTATGGTAACATTTTCCCTCTCAGGATACTAGGGGTAAACTTGAAGGACTGTTTTTCCCTTAGTACTATCATCAAGTATATTTCTCCTAATAGCAATTCCTGGTTAATATTTCTCCAATATCATTTAACCAATTAATATCAAATTAGTTTTTACAAAGGAACATTTACCTAAAAGGTATCAATGGAAGTATAACAACCTACCAAACTGGAAGTATACTCTCCTCTACCACTTTGGCCACTGGGAAGAGTGACCTCAGACTCAAAGGGGTTGTTGCTACTAACTATTCCACCCATCAAGTTTACTTTTAGGTGTAGCATAGCTGATGAACACATCATGCCTTACTAGTCTTGGCTGCCAGGGTGATTCATGGATGAGCTGGGTCCATCAGGTCACTCCTCAGATCTGACTTCCAACCAGCCTCAGCTTATGCTACCAGTGGCTTGTCTTATGGAAGCTGTTGATGGTTCTTCCAACTTCTTGAATCTCACCGGGTCATAATTTGCTCTCATACTCATATACTCTAATATAGCTCTCATACTCATTCTCCTAAGATCAGGAAAGAATAAACACAACAAAAATAAAGGTGTCCATTCACTCACAGCCACATGGCAGTTGAGTGGGAAGAGAGGATCTGAATCCCTTTTCCCATCTGGAGGTCCATAGCAATTCTTGCCTTGATTGCCGCCAGGGAAGAGAAAGGGATTTCTTTTGTTCAATCATGTTGCGTGTAAATTCACTACCAGCTTAGCAGCCAATTATAAGACTCTTTATCATCACACAGCAAGTCAATAGGAAATAGTCAGATCTGAAGTGGGGAGGGAAAGAATCCCTTTATCACAGATTTCTGCAAGTAGACTCACCAAGCTTCCATAGGAGTTAGTACCAAGCTGAGCCTATTGCTCCTTCTCTAAGGACCGGGCTCACATTGGCCAGTCCCCATATTATATATTTTCCCATTTCTACACCTTTGCTCATGTTCTTCCTTGTGTTTAGAATGCTCTTCTACTGTTTCCAACCCTTGAATTTTCCTCCTTTAAATCCCATTTCAAACGACTTCAAGAAGTCATCCCGGATCTTCTTTTCCCCAGGTATTTGAAAGACCTTCTTATCTTGGAGCTCTCACAACACTTTCTTTATACCTTTTTAAGGAAGATAGGTGGGTATACACATATATACACTTATGTGTTTCTCTATGTATATGAAATATTTGTTTGATATAAGGCACATCCCCAGGAAATTGGAAGTTGACCAAATTTGCTGGGTCTTAGTCTCATACTGACATCCTTTCTGGTTGTAGAATGATAGTGACACAGAATGTTGAGACTGAGAGCTTCCGTTGGGAGGCGACCACAATAGTGAAGGGTCCTCAAGTTCATGCCATATAAGAAGGAACTAGAGATGTTTAGCTGTCTTCAAATATTTCAAAGTTTGTCAGATGGAAGAGGGATTAAATTTGTTCTGTTTGGTCCTAGAGGGCAGAGCTAGGAATAATAGATAGAAAGTATAGAGGCAATTTTAGGTTAAAGGTCAGCAATTTTTTCCCTAACAATTAGAGTTATCTTAGTGTTGAATGGGCTAAATTCAGAAGGTGGTGGGTTCTTCCTCCCTGGAGGCCTTTAAGAAGATACTGATAGCATCTTTACATCAAACACCAGGCATCCTGGGATCCACGGATAAACCATAGTCGTGTCAGAAACATTCATCAATGACAGGGGAGAGCTCCATAGCACCCCATTGCATTAGTCTGTCCCCATGATACATTCCTAGTCCAGTGCCTCATGGTGGTGTGGAAGTGACCCTGCATTCTTGGCTATGGCAGGTTTTTGGCAATGTCTACCATGCTTGAAAGGCTTTGAGGATGATCCTGGCAACAGACCATGCCTGATTTCTGATAAGCAGCCTAGTTAAGAAGAGAGGCTCCTCACCAGGATACTGAACACTTGATAATGAATTCTTTCGCCATGGCAACCCATGAAAAAAGCAAACCAAAAGTACAAAAAGTTGCTCAGTTTTGTTTGGTGTCCCCTTTCCTTATGCAGCGACCACAGTTGAATGATCACAAAAGGCTAGGAATCTCACAGTTTTTAGACCATCTACAGCTATAAATTTAGCAATGCATATTCTAAATGAGATATCCTTGTCTACTGATGACATATTCCTGGAGGAACTGAATCATATCAAACTTGTTTTCTTGTAGTAAATGAAATTGGAAGACAGTAAAAAGCTAAAAGAAAAGACAGCTCAAAAGTTCTCCATGCAGAGGTATGTGAAGGAGTTTGTTTTTAATTGAATATTCAAGACCAACAAGAAATATCCATAATATTTATCTACTAAGTTGTAGATGGGTTGCAGTCTTCATTGGTGAAAGGAGATCCTCACACTGGGAATCCCCCATGCTAATGAAATTACAGATCCTTTACATATTAACACGTACATGGGATGTGATCATGTGTCTATACTCTCTGTGCCTCTGTGTGTATGTATCTGTGTATATCTTATAAAGGGATTTGTAGATTAACAATGAACTAGATTCACAATTGAATAACTGATCAGGCTGGATCCTTGCTGGGGAATTCTTTACTTTCAATAATCCCAAGCTATTTATTACCACAAAAGCATAGATGTTTGTCACCAATGTTCTGCCAGTGAGGCTTCGTGGCTAGGAACCGTAGAATACCACAATCTTGGAAGAATCAAAATTACAAGTGAAGTACCCTCTCTGGGGCTACTTTCCCAACTCCTACTTCTATTTGGGGACCAGGGCCTTAGAGGGCAGTAACTACTGGTATCTTTAGAGTTCTAGGGGTAACCCTGAAGGATTAGATTTCTAGTACAGTAATTTATGAGCCCTCATTCAGAGTGCTGCTATTATAAATTGGCCAGTAGAATTCCATTGGATTTTAGAAAAGGGATTTTTTAAGAAGGTATGCCGAAAACATTAGTCACAAAAACATTTATCTTAACCCCTCTAACCAGAGGGCTTTCCCCTTGCACATAATCAATAAATCGTTAATAAATATAAAGCGTCTACTATGTGCCAGCCACTGTACTAAGCGCTGGGGTTACAAAAAAGAAGCAAAAGACAATCTTTGCCTTCAAGGAGCTCAAAATCTAATAGAGAAAACAGTATGCAAACAAATATATACCAAAAAGCTATATACGAGATACATAGGAAATAATTAACAGAGGGAAAGCACTATAATTTAGAAAGACTGGGAAAGGCTTCCTGTAAAAGATGAGGTTTTAGCTGAGACATAAAGGAAGTCCCTTAGGAGAGTGAACTCAAATTTAAATACAAAAGTAGTCAGGCATATGTGTAGGTAACATGTAGGA
Organism: Vombatus ursinus; assembly: GCF_900497805.2. Lineage (NCBI taxonomy): Eukaryota > Metazoa > Chordata > Mammalia > Diprotodontia > Vombatidae > Vombatus > Vombatus ursinus. Next base: position 72,767 of record NW_020954127.1, read on the forward strand.
ACCCAGAGGTACCTCAAGTTTCCTGTCCCTAGGCATCCTGTTCTCCCTTCGTGATATCCTCAAGAACTTTCCCTTAGCTATAGCTTTCTCTTGGGTTCCAAGAATCAGCGTCTTTCTAGAGTCCATAGATGGCCCCTCTCTCTTCAAGGATCATATCCTCTGAAACCACCACCATCCTTGGGTACCTGGATTTCCACATCCATCTGCATATGTTTCCTCTGTTGTCAGGTATTGCTACTATCTCCAGTGGATTTTACTACTGACAGTTGCTAGAAGAACTTGTGATGGCTCTTTCAACCTCTCAGAATTCACAGGATCTATTCCATCTTCAGGTACTTGTTCATCTAAGATCAGGGATGAGCAAACACAGAAGAAACAGAGATACCAGGTGCTCGTAGATACAGCTCCCAGGAGTTCTTGCCTCACTTGGAGCTGGGAGAGATCAGTGTCATCCCTTTTATTTGTGAACTCCATTCCAGTTCAATTCCTCCTGAGTCTCTAGCTTCACAGTCAATTAGAAGACTTTTCATCACTATGTTGTATCAACTCCTCAATCGTTCATATCTGGAAACTGGTTTCCCAAAGTTTCCAGTATTGGCTTGGAGCCAGGTAGGGAATACTTGTGCGTGCTTTAAAGACAAGACCATCATTGGCTGCTCTTCCTATTACACAAGTAACCCAAAAGACTACAGAATAATATGTAATGCCTATAGGTAGCCTTCAGCATATTACCACTGATGCATGAGATAAGCAGTGTAAAATCAACCAATCAATCAACAAGTATTCATTAAACATTGTCAGGCTTTAAGAACACAAGTACAAAAAATGAAAACAGTCTCTGCTTACAAGGAGCTTAAATTCCAACAGGGGAAACAAGTATGTGTACAGATATGTAAAAGACAGATTAATTAATGGATACATTTTTTTACAAAGTTGTTGGTGATGAGGGCATTAGCACTCAGAGGGATCAGGAAAGGCTTTATGCAGAAGACGGTGACTGAGCTGCATCCTGTGTGAAGACAGAGATTCTGTTAGGCAGAATGAGAATAGCCAGTACAAAGGCATAGAGATGAGAAATGCAGTGAGGTCTAAGAGGTGTAAGAGCCAGAAGGTCAGGTTAATGGGTTAGCAGAGTATGCAGGAAGAGGAGTTAATTCTAGCAAGAATGGAAAGTTAGGCCGAGCACAAATTGCATGAAACTTGGGAATCTAAACAACAGAGTTCATATTTTATCCTAGTTAATAGGGAGCCAACAATGTTGTTGAGTAGAGGTGTCACACAGTCAGATATTTGTTAAAAAAAAAAAAAGAAAAAAGAAAAAAAGACAAGCCAATGTAATTCAACGAACATTCATTAAGTGTCTACTATCTGCTAGGTGCTGGGACATAAAGACAAAAATGAAACAGCTACTACTCCCAGGGAGTTTACACCTACCTGGATATCATCAGAGACATGCAGGGTGTCCCAAAAGTCTTAGTGCAGCTTTAAGCTTTAATAGCTGATAGATTTTGAAGACACTCTGTGTATGACTAGAAAACGAAGTGGTTTGGTCATGCAGCAAGTACGAGCAATAATAGATAGAGATCCCATGTGAAGACAGGAAAAAAGGGGAGGAGAGACTTTAGTACTTTGGATGAATACTGTATTTATGGAAATAGACAAGAATTACCCAGGATGAAAAGGCAGTGGGGAAGAGTTTCTGATGTGCTTCAGTGTGCCTTCCCCTCTGGTTGTTTGTTTGTCCCTTGTTATCAAAGATGACCAAAATGACATCACTATGTCGGAGTCAAGTTACAATGCGGCTGTTTAGAGCAGTATAAGATCTCAGAATGCTCTGCCACAGGTTGGACCCAAACAGTCCATATGAACATTTGGAGCGGAAATGTCTCTAAATTTGCGCATCTCACATTTCTTTAGAGCTACTGTAATTCTCCTTCACTTATAGAGCACAGTGCATTCTTTGACGTGGGCACGCCATGCTGGGTGGTCCTGTGCCGGTGTCTTCCATGTTTCACAATCAAGAGAGACCTTGACAGTGTCCTTGTATCGCTTTTTCTGATCACCATGTGAGCATCTTCCTTGCATGAGTTCTCCACAAAATAGTGTTTTAGGCAATCAAACCAACCAACCGTTTAGGTCTTTGTTGTCTCCTCCATTAAAATAAAAGCTCTTTGAGGGCAGGCACTGTTGTTTTGTTGTTGTTATTGCTTTTGCTTTGTGTTCCAGTGCTCAGTTCAGGTGCCTAGCATATCATGGTTGTTGTCCTTCATAATTGAAGAGGACCAAAAATGACATCACTATATGCCTAGCATACAGGAAGAGCTTAATAAATGCTTGTGGATTGAGCACTCCCATTGAAATCACTGACCCACCAAAGTGTTATATGTAGTTTATAAATCTATATAATTTATACTCATTAGTTCTATGATGTAGGGGCTCCTGTCCTATGTAACCTTTTAATTTCCCCTGGTGACCAGTGTGGTGTTGGATGTTTATGGAGCCTCTAGGAGCAATGTTCTGCCTCTTTTCATACCATCCCTCCCCGGTATCTCAATATTCCCAAACTCTGGGATGCCTGGAATCATAGATATTGTCAGAGCTTTCTTCAATGGGGAAACACCTAGATGCTGCTCGGGGTCCATGGCTCAGGCTGTAGACCAGGGCAAGTCATAAATAAATATGAGTGTGATTTTCTGCAAAAACCAACGTGAGTCTGTACAAATATACCTGTTAGGGAGTAGCTCAGTAGGGATCAACAATTAATGCTTGATCAGTTGTAGCAAAGCAATTTTGCAATCAAATCCCAGGCATATGAAGTGTGAGACAAAGCACACAGGTATACAGGCCCCCAAACAGTGAAGTCATCTAGTACATAATTCACGTAGACCTACTTGGTCTAATGACATCCCCTAGACTATTGCGGTCTCACATATTCTACCATTGTTATCCTACCTCATCCTTTTGTTTTGCTTTTTTTTTTTGAGTCTAGCTCCCTCTATCTTGGCCAGGCTGGAAATGCAGCAGTCTTCCATAGGTAATTGGCATAGAAATTTTAGTCTGCTACATTTTTCTAACCTAGACCAGTCTCTACCTCCCCTACTCCCCACCTCTGCCCGTTTAGGCATCCACTTTCAGGAGGTTCATCATATTGGTGCTGGACTTAATAAGGACACTTGATTTTTTAGCCCTACTACAGCTTGGAACTCCAGAGCTCAAGCAATCCACCAGCCTCAGCTTTCCTAGTAGCAGAGATTGCAGGCCTGGGTCATCATACCTGATTCATTGTTCTACTTTCAACATCTTCTATTCCATAGTCAATTATTTGTCCAATATCATGAAGAGTTAATTTGAGGGTTTAAGCCACAGTATAATAAATAAAATTAAGAAAATATTAGCTATGCTTTAATTAAAATTAATGTAGTCCTTGATATTATCAGATCTGTAAACTAATTTCAAGATGTAATACCCTGAAAGTAGGTGTTATTTATTCTCTCTGTATACACATTTATTAAACCTTTTAAAGGCTAAATTCTTTCAGAGAGCAGATCATTAAAAAACCAGAATGATTTCTACAGTTTATATTGCTAGTGCTTTGTGGTCAATTTCACTACATGTCACATTTCAAAGTAGATTAAATGTCCCTTGATATTGTTTACAGACTAGTATGAATTGCTTTAAATTAATTGTATATTTCTTCGAGGCTCTAGTTCTAGGGGATTTTTTTTATCAAGGGAGAAAACTCACTTGAGCAATCTGAAATTTAGGAATATATTTTTAGCTACACAGTATTTTGTGTTAGAGTTAGTGAAATATTTGAAACGTCCCTTTGGGAAGTTAATATTAAGAAAATAAATCAGGAGTTTCCCTAACGAACTTATTTTTAAATGGGGACTATAAAATTTAAACTATTACTGTTTTTAAAAAAAACCCAGATACTTCATAACCAGTATCTTGAGTTTAGATTCTGAGTTGGAAGTAATGATTTTAAAACATAGTTTCTTTTAAGGACTGTAAAAATATACAGATCTTCCATGTGTGGACCCTACTGCACCATAGTACCTATGTGAGCTCTTGCTGTGCTCTCTTTCTAACTCTTGCTGTCTTCACCCCTTTCCCTCATGATTGAAAAGAAGGGTCAAGTTATGGGAGGGGATGGATAAAGAAAGAATAAGTTAAAAGCTCAGGAAATCTAAGGTTTATTGTGGGAAGCCCTTAGTGGTGAGTGGGAGGATATTTAGTTAAGCATCTATGCATTATCAATATCCTGGGTAGAAAGGAGACAGAAAAAAACAATACACATTCCCTGGCACCTGGGGTTTCTCTCTGGCCCCTGCATAAGATGAACTTATAAGGAAATCCCTCATCTTTTGTCTCTGGCTAAGAGAGAGATGGTATGGTATGGTCAGCCAGCCAGCCAACAAGCATTAATTACATGCTTGTTCTGTGCCAGGCACTCACTTGACTTGGTGTTAGACTACCAAGAATTCTAGGCCTGCCTCTGATATTAACTACATTTGGAGCCTTGAGCAACTCAGTTTACCTCCTCAGGCCCTCATTTCCTCATGAGAGAGGCCATGTGGCATGATGGGTAGAGCACTGAACTTGGAGTCGTGAGATCATAGAACTAGAGACAGAAGTTACCATCTGGGATCATAAGCTCAGATCCAGAAGGGACCTTGGAAGCCACATAGCCAACACATTCATTTTACAAATGTGGAAGTTGAGGCCAAGGGAGGTTAAGTAAGATACAAGTTATGTCAGAGGCAAGATTTAAATCTGATTTTCCTGACCCCAGAGCTTGGGGTTTTTCCCCTGGTTATCACAGTGAGCTAGAAAAACAAGGGTTTGTATACTGCCTCAGATACTAATAGCTGTGCCACCTTGAGCAAATCTGTCAACCACTCAGAGCTTCTGTTTCTTCTGTAGAATGAGGATGATGATAAGATTTACCTCACAGGGTTATTTTGAGGATTAAATGAGTCAATTTGTGGAAAATTCTTTTTAAGCCTTAAAGTTCTCTATAACTTGGAGCAATTAGTGTTAGATCACTTATCTTTTTGTTCAATGGATTCCACCTGACCTTTCAAACAAAAGCCTCTCCCTGGTCACCACTGCCTTCTGTGCATTGTTCCCCTCTCCCCCCATTAGAATGGAAACCTCTCAAGGGCAGGGACTGTAGGCTTTTGCATTGGTTTTTTTTTTTATTGACATTCCCATTAGTTAGCACAGTGAGGAAGGGCTTAACTCATGCCTTTTTATTCATTTATTCATTCAGATTGAAATGGTCCTGAGACATGTCACTATCTTACTATTATTCTTTTATTTTTAATATTCAGCATACTGTTGTATAGGCAGACAAAAATACACACACACACACGCACACACCACACACATGCACCATAATGCAATAATATAATTGCAAATAAGTAGTGGGATATAAGCTTATCTTCCGTAGGCTCAATGAAAGAATATTCAGAATGTTTATTATTGTTAATTTTTATTGATATGATCTGTAGAATGATTTTACCATAATCTCTGCTTCACAGGATTTTTTGAGTGAGATAATAAAGAGGAAAGGGCTTTGTAATTGAATCAATGCATATGTATTTATTTAGGCACACTAATGCTAGGTGCTGGGCTGAGCATACAAAGAAAGGGAAAATACAGTCCCACATGGAGCTTGCATCCTATCTGGGGAGAAGACATGTAAATAACTATGTACATACAAGGTGTAAACAGTTATTTTGTAATTCTAAAGTGTTATACAAAAGTATTACAACATATTACAATAATATATATGAATATTGTACATTATTGTACATTATTATTGTAACTATCGATTTTTTAAATGAGCCATTTTAGATCCTTAGGTGGTAAATTCTTTATCTCTGTGACAAGAATAACCTTATGAACATCAGAGTCTGTGTGAGTGTTCTCCTAGTGTCTGCTTTGCATGCACTCATGTGATCTGATCTTCACATGTTATAAATAAAACCAAATTTGGGGGCCCTTTCAAAGCCAAAAGTTCTTTGTTGTTATTGAGTTGTTTTTCAGTCATGTCTGACTCTTCATAACCCTGTTTGGGATTTTCTTGGCAAAGATACTGGAGAGGTTTGCCATTTCCTTCTCTAACTCATTTTTAAGATGAGGAAACTAAGGCAAACGGGGTGAAATGACTTTCCAGGGTCACACAGCTAGTAAGTGTCTGAGACCAGATTTGTCTGAGGTCCCCAAGCCCAGCATTCTGTCCATTGAATCACCTAGCTGCGCCCCCAAAGTTCTAACCATCAACAATAACAAAAAAATGACAAAGCTAATGTTGCTACATTCCTTTAAAAAACAAAACAAAACAAAACAGAAAACAAAAAACAAAAAACTTGTAACCAGATGAGCTCAAGGTGGTAGTAAGGTGCTCACAAAATTGTCTGGAGATGGTATTTTATTTTTATCAGAACTCCATTTTTCAGGCGTAAATAAAAAGGAATTGAAAAACTGAATTGGAGAAGGCTTCCATTTTGATCAAGTATCCAATTGTTAAGGGAAAGTCCATGCTCTATTAGTATGAGAACCATATCATCTGAGCAGAAAAGTTCCCAGATGCTTGGGCTATCCAATTTCCTTTTTGATATAATGGGATGCATTGCAATCCTGGATCCTGACTGAGCAATGATGGTTCAAGAGTAGAACCTGCACCAGGTTACGCCAATAATTACAAGCCCCCCAGGATTCTAGCTCAGAAATTTTTGTATGTTCTCAGGAGACAAAGATGAGTGATCATCAAAGGCGCAGAAGCACAGCAGGACTGTCATAAGCCTGAAGTTACAACTTAGACATGCAATAGAAAATATCATTGCTACCTCTCCAGTGCATAGCCCGTAGTAATTAAAAACTTGGCCCCTGCTGTTTTATCATCTCATTAGCAATGGGGGCACAAGACTTTTATCCTTGTTTGTCAGGAATCAAACATACCAGAGGAACTCTGATTATAAATTGATGAATGTAAAGTTAAACTTTTAAATAAGAGGAGTGTCTATTCACAATGTTTTTTAAGCTGATTAAAGAGATCTCCCTTTTATTTTTCCATTAAAAAATAATATCTAAATCCAACATAGCATAGTAGAGGTCATCTCTAGGATTGAACATGAAACACAATTTGCAAAATGGTATGCTTTGTAAGCATTTCCGATTTAAAATAAATACTGGTCCTTAAAAACTTCCTGAAAGCCCTAATACAAAGGGAGGCTATCCATCCGTTTCAAGGCTTTTGATGAAGTTAAAAACCTTCTATGCTTCTCCGTTATTCATATTCCTTTTCCCTTTCTGAGGGTATCTGAATGGCCTTGACATTAAAAAAAAAGCGTTCTGGTCATTTTAATGATCTGGCTTTTCTTTCCTTTCTTTCTTTCCTTCCTTCCTTCCTTCTTTTTTTCTCTTTCTTTCCTTCCTTCCTTCTCTTTCTTCCTTCCTTTCTTTCTTTCCTACCTTCTCTTTATTCCTTCCTTCTTTCTCTCTTTCCTTCCTTCTTTCTCTTTCTTTCTTTCCTACCTTCCTTTTATTCCTTCTTTCTTTCCTTCCTTCTTTCTTCTTCCTTCCTTCCTTTCCTTCTTTCTTTTTTCTTTCTTTCCTTTTTTCTTTCTTTCTTTCTTTC
>NW_020954127.1:80424-102197 GCF_900497805.2 Vombatus ursinus
TGAACAGAGCTTTAGGTTTAAATCTTTCCATAACTTCTTTGTTCTTGCCTTTCCTCCTGGATCTGAGACTACTTCCTTAGAGGAATTGTCATCTAATTGACTTAAGCCACCAAGTGGACATCTAGTTAAAAATTTTATCACAGTGAAAAGGAAAGATGAGGCTTCATAGAAAGACTATTTTAAAAATATCAAGGCAGTGGATTGAGTTCTGGGCCGAGTCAGAGGTCAGATCTAGCCTCAGATACTAAATATACAGATACTGAAAAAGCTGAATGACCCTAGATGAATCACTAAAATGGGGATAATAGCAGCACCTACTTCCCAGGTCTTTTGTGAGGATCAAACAATAATAATTGTAAAATGCTTAGCACACTGCCTGGCACATAGTGCTATATAAATGTTAGCTAATATTAATATCTAGCTAAAAGTTTTATCTCAACAAAAGGAAAGATGATGCTTCATAGAGAAGCACATGATTAAGGCAGTGGATAGAGTTCTGGGCCCGGAGTCAGAAAGATCTGAGTTCAAATCCAGCCTCAGAAACTTCCTAGCTGTGTGACCCTGAGCAAAATGTTTTACCTTTGTCTTGCCAGTTTTCTCAAATGTAAAATGGGATAATAATAGCACCTATCTCCCAGAGTTGTCAGGATTAAATGAGAATATTTATAAAGCACTTAGCACAGTGCCTGGAACATAGTAAGCACTTTATAATACTAGTTACTTTATGTTTACACACACACACACACAAACTACATTACAAGTAATATCAGTATCCTGAGTATTTATTTTCCAAAAAAAATTCCCAATATAGAATTTTTAGAGAGAGAGAGAGGCAACCAGGGTTAAATGACTTGGCCAGGGTCACACAGCTAGTAGGTATCTGAGGCCAGATTTGAACTCAGGTCCTTCTGACTTCAGGGCCAGTGCTCTATCCACTGAACCCCCACCTAGCTGCCTCATGCCTCATATTTTACTGAAAAAACTGAGGCCACTCACTGAGAGCTCCCTCTTCTTCCTTCATCCTAGTCTCACATCACCAAGGTGCCTTCTGCCACTACCTCCTCCTCCTTTCATTCTTACATAGTGAAGTGACCCTTCCTGCCCAAGCTAACCTCTCTGCATTTGCAAGCGATCCCATCTCATCCCTTCCTGTCTTTTCCAGCAAATTGTCCCTCTGTTGCCCCCACTATTTCACCTGTTTTTAATCTCTTCCTTGTCTACTGGCTACTTACTTGCTGCTACAAATTTGCCCATGTCTCCCCCCATCCTCAAAAACCCCTCACTTGCTTTATCCATCCCTGCTAGCTATTGTCCCGTTTCTCCTCCCTTTTTGTGGCTAAGCTCCTTGAGCCTGGTTTAGCCTGTCTGCCAAGATGGATTTTACTGGGGTGTGGTCACCACCTATGCTACAATTTCTTGGAGCTCAGATGAGAGCTGGGTGCCAGGTGGACACCAAAGGTGGATGAGCAACCTTAAAAAGGGCCTGACAGCCCTCACACCAGAGGTGCTAATCCTCCCTGAACATCCCATACACCCCAACCAGGTTCACGATAACCAGCAGGCCTCAAACCTGTTGGTGAGTTAGCAGATGAGAACAACTTGTTCCAATGGCTGTGAAGGTGGCTGAAGCAGGTGCTGTGGGGCACTTGTTTATCTTCAAAGAGGACCAATGACATCTTGAGGGTGATGTCTTCACTTGGAAATGAATTGGATATAAGTGAGGCAGAGCTGCACAAAGTCATCAGCCCCACTCTCTCCTCCAGAGTCATCAGAGCTCAGTATTAAGATAAGGTTCAGGGGACTGGTGATAGCCCAGGATGCAGTGGGTGACCCTGGCCCTTTAAAATTAAAGTCTTTCCTAGGTCTCAATTTGTCTGAGGTAATACCCAATCAATGACTAAGCACTAGGTAAGATTTGAGACAAAAGATGGCCTACTTTGCCATCACAAAAGTATCATTCTGGAAGGGGGAGACCCTCAGAGTTTCTGGCCAGAACAGAAAGCAATTGCTATTTGCAGTCACTCTAAACCCTCAAGACCCAAACCATGGGCAACAGAGGCTTGGGCTCAGATCTATCATTGGCCATTCAATGAAAGCCAGAGTGATTTGAATTTAAAGGTAGTCAAGTAGCTCTATTTCAATCACAGTGGGCTTTTTATAGTGGGGTTTTTTTTTCTGAGCTATGTTTCAAGAAACCATAAATGAAAACAGTGCAGGACAAAAAGTAAATTTTCTCAGTTTAAAAAAAAATAAATAGGAATTTAAAAAGAAGAAGGAGAAGGAGAAAGAGGAGGAGAAAGAGGAGGAGGAGGAAGAAGAAAAAAAGATGTAATAATTGATGCAATTATGATATAAAAGAAATCAACATTTATTAAGTACTTTCTATATGTAATCTGGTCTAATTCAATAAATATGTAAGCACCTACTATGTGTCAGGCACTGTGTTAAGCACTGGGGATACAATTAATGAAAGACAGTACCTGCCCTCAAGAAGCTAATAATGTAAAAGGGGGAGACAACAGACAAAAGGAGGCAGGAAAGTGGGGTGGGAAGAACAGGACAGCAGCATGTACCTATCTCCGGGGCCTCTTCTTCCTTGCATTGAAACCAGATAAAGCAGCAGAATTAAAGTAGAATGAGCTGAGAAATCAGTTTCTACCCTCTATAAAAGATGGCATCGGGAGGAGTTTGGTACTCAGGCCTCTGGTCATATCACAATTGTGCAAGGCACAGATTACCTTCTCATTAGTAATAGTTGACATTTATAATGTGCTTTAGATTTTGCAAGGCATAAATGATCTTGTTTGTGTGACAGATGTAATTATTTCCATCTTGCAAATGAGGAAGTAGAGACTTCCACATCAGATACATATTGTATGTGAGATCCTGGACAAGTTACTGAGTTCAATTCAATTCAGCAAACATTTATTAAGTGCCTGCTGTGTGCCAGGAATTGTGCTAAGTGCTGGGGACATAAACAAGAAAAAGATAGAGTCCCTTCCCTCAAGGAACTTACAATCTAGTGGGGGAAGACAATACACAAAAGGAATCTAGAAAGGGAAGGGGGGGAATACCAGTTGGTAAAGAGGTGGCTTTTCTTTGGTCACACAGAATCAGTTGAATTCTATTAACTTTTACAAAAGTGATTTACTGAGAGGTTAGTGCAGCCCCCCCCACCAAAAGAAAACTAGGGGTTCACTCTCCCTCTACACGTGATCCCTGGGGAGAGTGGGCTCAAAGTTTAAGTACCAATGTATTGAGGGGCAGCTGTAGAGAACGTGGGCAATGAAGAACTACATGCTTCAATGTTTGCTTAATTAAATTGAAAGGGCCAGAAAACTCCCTTTTTCCATAATTACTTTGCCATAAATAATACCAGACTCTTCACCTGCTGTTTGGAAAGACTCTTTTGCCAATATTTACCCTGAGTTAGACCTATAAACTCGAGGTCACCAGTACCCACTTAACATTACTTTTTATAGATGAGGATAAAAGCTAGTCAACGAGCACCTTGTTAAGTGCTAGGGATACCAAGAAAGGCAAAAAACCAAACCCAAACCAAACCAAATAAAAAAAAAAACTCACATGCAGATCGATACTTTCTCTCCAACTTAGGATCTTAGAGAGTTGCCAAAGGCACTGAAAGATGACTTATCCAAGATCACATAGCCGATGTTCACTTCCAGACCTGATGGAGGTAGGGAGACCCAATCTCAAAAGAAAAAGTCATTTATGTGTTCGCTTTGCCAGACAGTGAGGATATAGACAAAAATGAAACAGTCCCTGCCCTCAAGGAGCATACATACTCCTAATTCTGATGGTTTTACGTTCTACATGAAGTCATCAATTCTAAACAATATGTAGTTTGTAGTTTGCTAAAAGGAATGTAATGTATCTATATAGATATGATCTTTAACACAATAATAACAGTAACAATCTTATTTACTTTATGACCTTCCCTCTGTCTTTGCATATATCAGACATCATTGTAATTTTTTCCTCTTTTTGTATACTTGATACTTAGCATAATGCCTGATACATGGTAGGAGCTTAATAAATGTTTATTGATTCATTGATACTTTTAAAAATAGTATTGGTCAGCATGTACAATGTAATTCAGATTTCTCAACCCTTCTCCATCTTTCTTCATATTCTGTGCCATTTGTAATCTTATGGAGCAATTATTTAATACTATTACTTTCCTCTCAATAAAATAAACATACTTATTTCTTTCATATTTTTACAATATTAAAGATCAATTTTAGTTTCTGACAACAGAATGATAGCAGATAAATTAAATTCCAAGCTCTTTCCACCAGTAGTTTGTAATTAAACCTTGCAACACACACACACACACATATAACTATTAATTAATGTAGAGAGATGGGATCTTTCCAATGTCTCTATTATGCAAATATTTATTGTAGATATCTGATTTTGAGGCAAGTGAATCCCATTGTCCACAGAACACAAATTAAACTTTGAGAATGAGTTTGAATAAGTTTAGGGAAGTGGGATTGTGGGAGGCAAAGTGTTTAGTGAATAGAATGAGAGTCAGGAAGAACTGGGCTCAAATCCTGCCTCTGACACTTAGTAACTGTGTGACTTTTGGCAAGTTAATTAACCTCTCTGAACCCTCAGGCAGTTCTCTAAATCAATATGGTATAGATGGGTTGTAATCTGGACTGATCACAAAGGCAGTTCCCATGACCAACAGGATCCCAAGGCCTTAATATCTGGATGTATTGACATCACTATTTGTAAGTTGTCTCCCTTATTAGAATGTGAGCTCCTTGAGGGCAGGGATTGTTCTTGCCCATCTTTATATCCCCAGAGTTTACAATCTCTGGCACATAGTGAGTGCATTACTATTGCTGATCGACCAATGTAAGTGGGGGTAATGGAGAGCGGAAGTATCAGAAACTTAACTACAGGGACAACTGGTGAATCTTTTCCCAACAACTTTATCCCAAGGAATCCCATCAAAATGAACTCACAGGCTTTTTGGAGCAAGAGAAATGTACTTCCACGTGATGCTTTTGTGGGTAATCCGATCTATATACTGTCTTCTGTTGGGAAGATTATGAATTATTTATAAGACATATGTGAGAGGCCTACGGGTCTAGCTTATTCAAAAGAAATGTTCAAATCCTGCCTTAGTCACTGCCTAGGTGTTTCACCCTGGTCAAGTCATTCAACCAATCACAACCTCAGTTTCCTTATCTGTACAATGTCCCCGTTGTAGAATAGTACAATTATACAATAACATGATAATAGTACCTACTTTCCAGACTTGTTGTGAGGGTCAAATGAGATGATATTTGTAAAGTGCTTAGTGCCTGGCACATAGCTGGTTAGTTGTTGTCCTTCATTCTGGAAAAGGGCCAAAATGATACCTCTGTGTTGGGGTCAAGGCGCAGTGTGGCTGACCGTGGCTGACCAGACCAAGACAAGCTTGGAATGCTCTACCACAGGTTGGGTACAGATAGTCCATATGAATATTTGGAGGGGAGGTGGCTGTAAACTTGAACATCTCATGATTCTTTTGAGCTACTGCAATTCTGCTTTGCTCATAGAGCACAGCACCTTCTCTGATGAGGGCACTCCATTCTGGGCAATCCTGTGCCCGTGTCTCCCATGTCTTCCAATCAATTCCAAAGTTCTTCAAAGGAACTTTGAGTGTCCTTGTCTCACTTCTTCTGACCTCCATGTGAGAGCTTGCCTTGTGTGAGTTCTCTGTAAAATAGTCACATAGGTGCTTAATAAATACTTGTTTTCTTCCCCTGATTCTAAGTCCAAAATTGCATTTGCATTGAATTTCAGTAAAATCCGTAATAGCTGTATGGATTCTTCTTAAAAATCCACGGATCCCTATAGTATACTCTGTCTGTAAGGAATGCTGGTAAGATGAATGTCCATTCCTGGTGCAGGTTTCTAGCTGGAGGTAGATGAGTTTTAATCAACGGAGAGGACAGATATATGGTTTCCATATAACAGCAAGTCCCAGCATGAAATGAGTTCATTATATGTGCAGTAAGATGATCCTCTGTTATCCTGAACATACTGACATTTCCCCCATGAAATTTTAGAGTGCCCTGGGATAACAGGATGGAAATCCTAGCTAGGTTCTTGCTAACTCACAACACTGTGGCTTGAAATATGTGGATCTATTTGAAATATCGAGGCCCCTCTGTCACCTACTGGTGATTACTGATACCAAGCCCTACCCCAACCTTGAAGATGATGATGATGCTAATTAATAACCAGACATCACCCCTGTATGCATTGCTTCCCCCAACTGTAGGGACGAGACTCGTTTTTATACTTATTACAGAGTTTGGTACATAGTAAGACTATAATGATTTTTTTTCATTCGTTACTTCCTTTTAAACACTTTACATACATTCCTTGCTTTGATCTTTACAGCAGCTCTGGAAGGTAGATACTATTATTTTCCTCAGTTTTCAGATAAGGGAACTGAGGCTGAGTGAGGTAGTTGACTTGTCCAGGGCCACACAATTAGAAAGTGATAGGGATGCATTATCATTTCAGTGTGCAGAGAGTCTCTTGTCAGCCAGACAGGTTTGGGAATTCTTTCTAGGTTAGGTCTGTTTCCACAGTGATGCTGTCCTGGGAAAAAATGCAGATGATGGCATCATAAGGAGAGCCCAGCAATTTTGCAAAGCTAGCTGCTATCCATGGGGGTGGAATTTGTGCAAATGGAATTAGGCTAACAATATAAGTCCCTCGCTTTAGCTTTTAAAGCACTTTGCAACCTGGACCCAACCTTGTTTTCCAGACTCATTAAAAAGTACTCTCCCCAATGCACTCTTCAGTCCAGTGAAACTGGCCTCCTTTCTGTTCCTTAGGGCCCTCCATCTCCAGGCCATCTCCCATTGCTGAAATGCATTCCTGCCCTCTGCCTCTCAGAGTCCCTCTGTTCCTGTGAGATGCAGCTCAACCTTCTTCAATCTATCAATAAGTTGTGCTGATTTGTTTCCCTCTTTTAAAAATATACTATTTGTTATATGAGATAGCTCTCTGCGAGGGGAAGGGAGTAGGATACTGGGGACAAACTATGATGATATAAGGAGAAAAAGACATAGCATCCTATATGTACAAGTACACCTCAATTTGATACATGTTGCCCTGGCTCCTTTTCTAATCATATATTTCTTGGAAAGAAGGAATAGAAGGAAAAAAAATTAAGCACTTGTTATTCCATTAGATTGTAAACTCCTTGAGGGCAAGGACTGTCTTTTACCTTTTTTTGTGTCTCTAACACTAAGTACGGTGCCTGCCAAGTAAGTGCTTAATCAATGTTTTTTGAATGAAGGAAGAACCAAGCAACATGATAAGCATTGGAGACACAAATATAAAAGTGAATCTCTGTCCTCAAAGAAATTATATTTCTAATGAGAGAGACAAGTTTTTTCTAAAAATGCAGCTCAGTATCATCTTCTATATGAAACCATTCCTGATCCTACTAACCCGTAAACATTAATGACCTCTTTACTAAACTACCCTGTATTTAACTACTTTGTAAATATTTGTGTTTATCAATAATATATTATATTGTATGCTTTTTTGTATGTACTTGTTTTCTTTCCCCTTAGAAAGATCCTTGAAAGGAAGGAAGGAAACAAGCAAGTACCTACCATGTGCCAGGTAGTGTGCTAAGTGCTTTGCAAATATCTCATTTGATCCTCAAAACAGCTCTAGGTGTAATTATTATCCCCATTTGACAGTTGATGAAACTGAGGCAGAGGTGAAGTGACTTGCCCAGAGTCACACAACAAATGTCTGAGACTTGCTTTGAATTAAGGAATAGGGCTTGTTTTATTCCATGTACTTGGATCTCTGTTGCCTAACAGTGTTTGTCACATGGTAGGTGCTTAATAAATATTTGTTAATTGATTGATTCAATGGAATTTATCAGATGAGAACAAAGCCAGAACTAAAATTTTTTGGAAAGAAGTTTATTAAGTCATCTGGAAGAGGGGAGAGCCAAAATAGGCAACCCATTCCCAAGAACCTCCATGAGTTACACATTATATAGGATTGAAACAAAGGAGCTAGGAAACAGTTGTCTGATTGGCCAGCATGTAATGAGTTTCCATATAAGGCACATAGATTCCTTAAAATGTATACCTCAGGAAATTGGAAATGTCTTGCATCAATTAGATACCCTGGGAGGTTTTGGGGGTCAGCATGACCTGTGTGTCCTGAGTTAAGCAATAAAAAAGTCTGGTCTCTAAGCAACACACGTCTGGTTTCTTGCCATTCAAGGCTAGATTCAAGTAATACAATAATTTTTCCCACAATTTCCCCCTTTTGGAGCTTCTGAAACCCAACATTCCTCTAGTAGCAGAAACACAATTACAGACACAAAGAGCTAGGTTGAGGTTTAAAAGGAAGTTAATTAAAATAACCCAAATCAGTGGAGGCATCCCCTGCATGAACTTATCAAGAGCTTGATGGAATCCCTTTAAGGAGGGGTCTTTTCTCAATGACTCAGTCAGGAACATCAAATTGAATAAACATCAGGGGCTATAAGTGAGGGATCTTAGTCTTGTACGGGGAAACAAGTTCTCAACATAATACAGAAGGATTTCCCAAGCATTGAAAGCAACATCAGAGAAAAACACATACAGCTGCAAACAAACCCAATTAGGATCTGTTTGAGCCATCTAATGCCAGGCAGCCATGATTGCAACCAAGTCTCCCAGGCATCACCAGAGGAGGATTGTTGGCTACTTAAAACAATTTCTGCAGGCTTCTAGGAAGACTTCAAAAATGGTGACTATTATTAGTAATAGTGCTATGATGGTAAAGCAACACACGCCCTGAAATTCTTAGCAACCATGTTTATCCTCCTCTTCCTCCTCCTCTTCCTCCTGAGCAAAAGGTAATCAGTGCAGCCCTATTCTCTAAAACGGCATGTCTAATCTGCCTTGATTCCATACTCCAAGCTGAGGTCATGTTGGACATGAGATTTATGGACGTAGCCAGGGCTCACACCACTTTGGACAGTTTTCTCCAAGTCCCAATGACTAATCCTGAATACCAATGTAAAAGGAGTCAAAATAAACATAGCTGGCTTTGGAAGGAAAATTGATATTATCATCACAACTCTCAAATAGTGATGAGGAACTCCTTTTCCCCCTGAGTGGTAATGTCAACATTAATGCCTCTATTGGGATAGGAGAAAAGGATTGTCCTGACTCACCCTAGGGCACAGGGTCTCCAGTGCTATTTGCTAATGCATAGATATCAACTATCCTAGTGCACAGGAGAGATGATTCCTTAGGAAGACGCATGTGCGCATAGGTAAGGGAGACTCTGATGGTTTAATTACAACTCATGTCCTTACTAGTATGGTTGATGCTTGGTATGAATTCACAAATTCCATGCATGGTTCATCATAATTCACACTAGACAGAAGAAACAACCATTATTCCACCTAATATTTTAGTAATAGAGCCTAAAAATTTCCCCAGGACCTAGTTATGTCAAAATTCCAGAGAAATGTATGGTTCCTAATCAGTTCAATAAGAATAGGATATTGTCATGATATTGTGTGTTGACAATCTCTTTGTAAACAAAAGTTACTGCTGTTGAAAGTGCTAGTAGACAGCATTACCCACATATTTCCTTTCAGGAGGAACTTTTTTTCTTTAGAATTATAGTTAATCCCTTATTCTACTTGGATGAAGCATGTCATGGAAGTGAAAACAATCTTAACAAGAGCCATGTTGAGTTACTGAGCTATTAGAGTTCATATTTACAGAGTCCACTGACAATCTTAGTGTTTACAGCTCCTCAGAACAGCCATCTCATCCCCCACTGCCAGGAGGGTGATCCCCAAGAGGGAAGCAATAATTATGATCTACAGCCTGGTCTACACCCAGACACTGGACAATCTGAATAGGTCTCATCTACACTTGTTCTCCACCTCCAGCTGCTTGACTCACTGGAGGATTTGGTTCATGAGGGAGAGGTTTTTCCCTTTCCTGCACCCTGAGTTATAGGATTGGTGGAACTTCCTTTCTGACCACAGATTCAAATAGTCTGGTATAGTATGTTCAGGTGAGGATATATTTGTTTGCAGTGGCTAGCATACACCCAGTTAAACCTTCCCTGTACCTTAACTAAATGGTGAAGTGATTTGTCCAGGGTCCAAGGGCCCCAAGCACATGAAGACTTCCCCCAGTGGAATGGGTGAATGAAAACACAATTTGTTTCAATGGCCATGAAGGCAGCTGAGGCAAGCACTGTCAAGTGCTTAGATCTTGGTCAAATATTAAAGACATCAAGGTCATCCCCTGCAACCCAAGCCATCGCCAGTCATCTTGACTTTTCTCTTGCCACTGGATTTTGATGACTCTGGAAGAGAGAGTGAGGCTAATGACTTTGTACAATTCTGCCTCACTTAAATCCAATTCACACACAAATCAAGACATCATCCTGTGATGTCATTGGTCCTCTTTGAAAACAAGGATGGACAATAAGATGTTAACCACAGTTGGGGGATAAGAATCACCTGGGCTGATTGACACCAGCAGAAGACCGTGTTTCCTTCTGAACTCCTGGGTGAATGCCCAGTCTCCTGGCTGCAGTGAGTGGCATAGTTTTGTGGAAGGTTTCAGCTGTAGTGTGACTGACCATGAATATCCTAGAGAGTAGCCTAAAATAGTCACGTAACAATGAGTCATTATGCAATACCAAAGAGTTCAGAGTAGGTCTAGTGTGTAGCATTTTCAACTGCCTTCCAAAGGGGACTTCATGGGGGGATTGTCCCATTTTTCTATTTCAAGTTTGCATAAGGTCCAGTTGTAAGGTTTTGACCCAGCTAAGCCCTGTCTGTTTACAAATTTTGGCCAACCCTGTTTTGTTGTCCTGGTTTTTCCTTTCACATTTTCCTGATGACTTGGAGTGGGAGCCACAGTATACCTTGGGTCTTTTCTACCTGGGAGTTTATTTGACCTGTAGAATGTACCTCCCTCCACCCCCTATCTGAATTTATGACCAGTGAATCTCCAAACCTGGGGATGAGTTCTATGAGTAATTTCTTTGTGACAGTGATGGCATCAGCCTTTCTGCATGGAAATGCTTCCATCCATCCTGAGAACATGCCTACCCTAATTAGAGCACAGTTATATTCTCTCTAGGGCAATGTTTGATGAAGTCCATCAAGATGTTAACAAAGGGCTCCCAGGTAGGGGATAGATTCCTGAGGTGGTCTTAATTCTAATGCCTGGTTTGTACTACATGCAAACAGGGCATAGTGGCTAGGGTAGTTTAGCTGCTCACATGACTACAGAGCCTCCCAATCCCTTTGATTTCCTCTGTTGTTCTCCTTTGGTTTGTATGTGCCAAGGAGTGGATAGTGTGAACCCAGGAATAGAGAAGAACATGGAGGACCCACTGGGCAGCCTTATTTAGAGACCTAAATACTGGTGTCATCAAGGGCCAAACCGAGCTTCCTCTAAGTTGCTTGCTCAGTCTCAGCTGGGTCATCTCCAATTGTCCTGATGAATATCTGGCCACTGGACCCAGGTGGCTCTGGAGGAGAAAGTGAATCTGGTAACCTTGTGCAGACCTCCCTCACTCAAATCAAAGTCAATTGCAAGTCATGTCATCATCTCCCTCATTTCACGGACCTCTTCAAGAACAAAGGACAAACACAAAGCTCAGTCTCAGGAGTGATTACCCAAGTTTTCACTGAATAGCCCCACAGAGGACAAAGAGGGCCAGGTGTCCCAAGAACAGTAGAAACAGAGAACTGACAAAGAGAAGCAATCCCAGGAAAATGCTACCTCATTGGCTGTGTGGTCATTGGCGGCATTCTCTTGGCTGACAAAGTCAAGGGAGGATGAATGAGCCTGGTACTTACAGAGAGCAAGGGAAGAAGGGAGCTGTATTGCCTCCAGTGGGGAATCAACATATGCAGTGTTAACAAAAGCTCCAACTGCCATTAAAAAGCCTCAGAGCTTCCAGAGTTGACAAAATCATGAACTACCCCAAAGGCATATCTACTATCTGTGTCACTAGTGGCAGTCTGGCCCCCATGAGAGCAATAAGCGAAGGGATCTATGCAGATGAATAGTCAGGCAGAAATCCTGAAACCAAAATAGTGGTGGGGGAGGGATAGCAGACCCTTTCTCATCTCCAAGGCAAGAGCCATCAACAAACAAGATGGAGTCTGGGTTATTAAGGGGAGCATCTAAGAGATTGTGCCAGGGTGAGGAAGTGAATAGAGGGACAGAGAAACAGTCATGATCAGGAAGGTGTCTTCGGGGTCCGGGGGACTGGTAGAAGCATCTTGGGATTGCAGATAGGACACCAGAAAAGAGTGACGTTCTTCTGGAGAAGGAGCCACTCATATTGGCTAGCTTGGAATTATGAAGGTGTTGGGTAGCCTCATGCTCTAAGCAGCTGCTAAGTATCCAAGCATTGTGAGGGAGATATACAGTAAGAAGGTGTCCTAAGACATCCAAAGACTGGATTTACTCCACCAGGGCTGCAGCAGAAGCCCCTCCACATAAACAGAGAGTCCTTGGGCTACAGGATCAAGATGAAGATTGTAATAAGCTACAGGCCAACTTCTGTCCCCCTGAGCCTGAGTTAGGATCCTTGAGGCAAACCCTTGCTTCTCCTAACAAAAGATCATGGAGGGTTTGTTATAATTAGTGTGGTAGTGAGTGCTTTCTATGCCTCTGGGGACCATGGGAACTGGTAACCTAAGACACCCTTGGTGATAAGTTTCTCCGAGGGTTGTATAATGTTGGAATAATCAGGGATCCATAGTCAGCAGTAGCCATCCATTCCCAAAAGGATCCACAATTCTTTCTTAATATGGAGCTGCTGTAAACTGGAGATGCCTTGGACTTGGTCTAGTGAGAGGCATTGGTGACCCTCTGACATGGTAAAACCCTAGGTAATGAATTGACAGAAGGGCCTCCTGGAGCTTCTTGTAGCTCACCTTATATCCTAAGTCATGGAAACAAATGAACAGGGAAGGGAGTTTTCCTGACCTGAGGTTATGTGGGGGAACATAGCAGGGGGTCATTCACATACTGGATCAGAGTGGATCCCCTAGAAGGGTGGGAGGATTGGAAGTCTTGTTCAAACTGAGTGGAGAAGATGGTGGGGGAATCTCAGAAACTCTGAGGGAGATGAGTCCAGGTATACAGTCCTCTTTAAAGGGGAAGGCAAACAGAAGCTAGCTACCTAGGTGGATGGGGATAGAGAAAGAGGTAAAGCACATAGATTGTGTTGGGGAAACACAACTGAGAATTTTCAAGGGTTGTGGTTGCAGGGGAGCCATGATGGAATTAATGAGCTTGAGATCTTCAACAAAACAACAAACTTGTTTCCCTTCAGGTATAAGCTTTCCTGGTTTTAGGACTGGTGGGATAGGAGTGTTGCTAGGGGATCTAGTCCTAGCCAGAACTCTGGCTAAAGAGAGGCTGTGGTGGACAGGTTCAATACCTTCTTATGCTTCATGGGCAAGGGGCACCTTTTGAGAGAGAGGGAAAGGTAAATGGTTTTTATAGTGGATAGCAATGAAGACACAGCCAACATCTTTCTCCTCTGATGCCCAAAGTGAGTCAGGCACCTGAGAGAGGTCCACAGAATCAACATCAGGAGAAATGGAGAGCAAGGGGAATAAAGGATGGATAAATCTGGCATTTTAAGTTTCAAGCCTTCCTCAGTACATTGAATATGGCAACCTCACTGACAGAGGAGAGTACAATCCAGAAAGTTAATGGGGGTGCTTGGGCTCACAAGAAACTGATCCTGTTTATCCCAATCCTGTAGGGACACAGGGCTTGGAGACAGGATGTGGGATAGTCTGCCCCCCCCCTTCAGCACCCAGGACAGAATTACTGGAAAGTGGAGCTAGCAAAATCAGTCCTGTGCAGCACCAGTGTCCACTAGACTTGGGATAGATTTCCCTCAATATGAATAGTAACAACAGGTTGGGGAGGACATGGGAGGGTGGACAATGACAAGGGTCTGTGAGGGCCCTCTGTCTGGCTATCTCGTTGGATTTTCTTAAGGTTTGGAGGTGGTCTGTTAGCCCTTCTCCGTAGGAGGCCCTCATTTCCTCAGTGTCCCCTCTGCTTACAATAAGTACAGGTATCCCTAGGGAGGGAGAGGTGCTAACACCCAGCTCCCTTCAGGGGACTCCTGCTAGGGACAGGTGCTCTTTTGGGGGAGGGAGACAGGCCTTTCTGTCTGTCTGTAACATAACAAGCTTTTTTTTTTTGCCATTTTCTCTTTTTCAGTCTTGCTCTATTCCAAAAACCCTGAGGCGACTTATAACTTCCTCAAGAGTAGCCTCATGTATACTAATCAAGGCTTTTGGGGCATCTGTCTTTAGTAACTCTCAGAGGGCATTAATGAAATGGGCTTTCAGGGTTTCTTTCCTCTCCAGCACCCCCACCCCCATTCCCCCTCAGGTTCCCTTAGAGTGCTGTTATTTCTACAACGGCTCTGAAATCGAGAGAAATAGTCCCAAGGGTGTGTTCAGCCTTCTGGTGTATCCAGATGCTTGTTTCACCCCAATCTATTTTTTGGGGGAATATTTCTCTGAAAATCACCATCATTTTAGCCTGGTATCCCTGTGCCTTGATTAGGGTCTCAGTGAATTTCTTTGGACCATCTTGACTTATCCAGTAGGGGACTCCATAAATCCCTTCCAAGACATAAGATTAGACACTAGCTGAAGTCCTCCCGAGAGCAACAAAAGCTTTAAAGATAGATTGCAGCTTTTCAATGAATTTATTGGATTTATTTTGGACTTTTGGGAAGTCTGACACCCAATGATGTAACTTTATAGATGATCAGGGTATATAAATTAATCGAAGCAGACCAACTTGTGGAAACTCTCTTAAAGGCACGTAATAGCAGGAAGTCTCTTATTTGTCTTCCCTCCTTATTTTCTTGAACTTTCTTCACCTGTTATTGTTGTTGAATCTTTTTTAGGTTATGTCTGACTCTTTGTGACCCCATTTGGGGTTTTCTTGGTAAACATGCTGGAGTGGTTTGCCATTTCCTTCTCCAGTTCATTTTACAGATTGAGGAACTGAGGCAAACAGAGTAAAGTGACTTGCCCAGGGTCACACAACTAGTGAGTGTCTGAGGCCAGATTTGAACTCAGGTCTTCCTGACTAGGCCTGGCACTCTATCTACGGCACCACCTAGCTCCCCTTCCTTCACCTGACCTGTACCTTTACGCCTGGGCCAGAACTCCCAGATCCTGGGAGGTCAACTAGATATTCCTTCCATACTACAATTTCCCAGGACTCTGTTTTTAGAGGGACTGAGGGCCTGGGGATGAGAGTTATCATCCCCACTACTGATCGTAGATCTGGGTGGTCCTCAGGGAGTGGGGGAGGGTCTTTAGGGAGTATGAGATAGATCAGACAAGGGGCTGGGGCATTCAGAACAGAACTTATAACCTTCTGTGGCAACAGATGACAGCCTCTCTCTATTCTTCAATTGAGTTCATAAGCTAGTCATTTCCTCCTTTTCCCTCCACTCATTCTCCTCAAGGCCGCAAATAGATTGAATTTTCTTTTTAGTTGTCATCTCATACCAGAGGAAATAAGTGTCCATATGGGGGGAATGTTTGATCTCAATTGCTCCTTTCAAATAGACTAATTTATGTAGGTCAAAGGAGCCTTCCTCGAGGAACTGTAAAGTGGGATTGTCCCTGGTATAAAAAAAAATGTCATTATGAAAGATATTTCACAGCCTGTGAGCCATAGAGCTCAAACATTTTATTGGTGGGTGTCTATGGAGAACTCTTAGAGCTAGATTGACCCATTGTCAGAGAAAAGAACCTACAAACAATAGCAGACTCAACCCAAGACAGAAGTTTTCCTGAGAAACTTGTGGGGAAATTAGAGAGGGAGAAAAAGGGGTTCCCTATTGTTGGGGTATGAGTGTTCAGTTGGAAGTGCCCAACCCTGCTCAATCTAATACATGTTCAAGCTTCCCTCATTTATCTGGGGTCATCCTAAAGGGTGTAGCACTAATGTTAGGCAACCAGTTCATTAAGGTTAGTCAACCAACTAAACTGGTATCAGGACAATACAAGACACAAATATCTGATAAAGTATTCCCACCCAGCAGGTCATGTGGTTCAATGATAAGTGAAGCCTGGGTATAGGGACGACAACAACAAAAAACCAGGCAATAAAGTGGATGAGAGCAGAAATTTCATAAAGAAACCCACAGGAATGAAAGAAACAAACATTTATTAAGCACTTACTGTGTTCTAGCTATGTTTGCCTAAAAGACTCTGGTAAGCACTTTTGCAAATATCTCATTTGAGCCTCACAACAACTATTCGAGGTAGGTAATGTTATTATTCCCATTTTATAGTTGAGGAAACTGAGGCAAACAGGTTAAGAGACTTGCTCAGGGTCATTCAGCTGGTAAGTGTCTGAAACTGAATTTGAACTCAAGATCTTCCTCCACTGTGCCAAGAAAGCAGTGGTTCTCCACCAGCCAGCACTATACCACCCATGCATGGAACCCTCGGTTACAGCAACTGGAGAAGTTTTGAATGCTGTGGATAAGTTCACTTACCTTGGTAGTATAATTTTCAGGGATGTCTACATAGATGATGAGGTTGACACGTGCATCGTCAGAGCTAACTCAGTGTTTGGGAGGCTCTGAAGCAAAGTATGGGAGAGAAGAGGTATTACACTGACTACCAGGCTGAAGGTCTACAAAGCTGTTGCGCTGACCTCATCGTTGTACGCCTATGAAACCTGGATGGTATATCAGTGTCATGCCAAGAAACTGAATTGCTTCCATTTGAATGTCTTTGGAGGAGTCTGCAGTTCACCTGGCAGGGTAAGATACCAGACACTCCTTTCTTGAGCTGAGCTGCCAAGCATTCAAATTCTACCGCAGAGAGTGCAACTTTGATGGGCTGACCCTGGTGTTCAAATGCCCAAAGGATGTTTTCCTAAAAGATTGTTTTATGGAGAACTCACACGAGGCAGGTGCTCACACAGTGGTCAGATGAAGCAATATGAGGACACTCTCAAAGTCTCTCTGAAGAATTTTGGATTTGATTGTGAGAGATGGGAGACACTGGCACAGGACTGCCCAGCATGGTGTGCCCAAATCAAAGAAAGTGCTGTGCTCTATGACTTAAGCAGAATTGCGGTAGCTCAAAAGAACACGAGATGCAACAATATAGTGACAGCTCCACTCCAAATGTTCACATGGACTAAACTGTGCTCTACCTGTGGTAGAGCCTTCTGAGCTCATATCAGTCTGATCAGCAATAGCCAGAGCCATCACAACTTGACCCCAACATAGTGATATCATTTTAGTCCTCTTTGAGAATGAAGGAAACAGCCAATTTAGAACTGAAAGAAACATCAGAGATCATTTAGTCTGAACTCTTCATTTTGCAGGTGAGGAAACTGAGGTTTAGGCAGGTTAAGAGATTTGCTCAAGATCATACAGGTAAACAATGACTGTTAGGATTTGAACTCAGGTTCTTTGATTCTAGAGTCAGCACATTTTCTGCTGTAGTATAAATGATTCCCCCTCTCCTGCCATGGACATTACAGATCACTTTATTTATATACCTCTCTTAGGCACTTTCACTGATTCCATTTTGCACCCTAATTCTGTGTGTGTGTATGTATCTTCCACCCCACCCCAAACTTCCAGCAAAATACTCGATATATTTCAGGAAAAGGAAAAAAAAAGACACTAAACTTGTGATTTTGTTGACATAGGGAACCCCTAAAGAGGAAACCCCCTATCAGCACAGATCAGCAGCGCCTCCAAGTATGGTAACTTACAGTCTTAGAGGCACAGATAGCACAGTAGATAGCCTGCTGGGCCTGGGATCAGGAAGTCCTGAGTTCATATTCAACCCCAGACACTTGTTAGCTATGGCTCTAGACAAGTCACCTAACCACTGCCTGACTCAGTTTCTCTATCTGTAAAAAGGTGATTATAGTACTACCTACCCTTCAGGAGCATTGTGAGGATCTGATGAAATAATATTTGTAAGGCATTTAGCACAGTGCCTGAACACATTACATGAATGCTAGCTATTATTTATTATTATTATTAGTTGTCTGTACCTGGTAAGCACCTACTAAGTGTAAAATTTAGTAGAATCCCTTTTACGCCAAATATATTTGAATTCAGTTCCATCTAACACAGGAAGTTACCACCTTTTCAGATCTCCTAAATTTACAGTAAGAAGCCAACTTTAGAAAAATCTGTCTAATTCTGTTTCAAATCCCCACCCTCCCCACCTCCACCCTACCATTCTGAATTGGTTGTTTCCTTTCACTACCAGACAAATGGTCCAGATTAAGGCTCAAGTGTTTCCTGCAACTAATGGGATGCCTGAGCAAATAAACTGGCCTCAGCCCTTGTGTGGTAGGGTTAACCGCAGGTCAGACTTACCTGAGACAGGGAGAGTCTGTGCTCAGCCCTGGCTCCCAATTCTGACTTGAGGAGCTCATGGAAAACAGTCTATAAATATTGGCAAGACGGTTAAATTCTGCCCCACCCCCTGGGGATTCAGGAAAAAAAAAATGCTCTCAGCCCTTGCCAAATGGTTTTCCCTCTTTGTTACTCTTTAAAATGGAGGTCTCTGGTCTAATTCCCAAGTAGTTACCTCTCCCATGAGGGCCTGGAGCTGAAGCCCTGTTAGTTCAGGGATGACTGTATTTCCGACTGTTGTTGGCTGCAAAGCTGAATGAGAGTGCTTAGAAACTGCTAATGCCAAGAAAGGAAATGACAATGATCTAGAGGTTTGGTGGGCAAGTTCACTCCCAAGGGATAAAAATTGAGAGGCTTCCTCCATGGAGTGGGGTGGAGAAACTTTCTGGATTTTAGGGTTCTAGGGTGGGGAGACAGATTTTTTCATAGAATCAGACACTAGGAACCTCTGATGACATCTACTCAATCAGACAGCAAGCATTTATTAAACACCTTCTGTTTACCAGGCCTTGTGATAGACACTATGGACACAAAGATAAAAGGAAAAATAGTCCCTGCCCTCAAGGGGCTTACATTTTAGCCAGGCAGACAAACATGCACATATGAAGCAGGGATTCCTAAAACAGGGGCTGCAGACTTTTTTTGAGGTATTTTGGTCATTGTATTTAATTTCGATTGGTATCCTTTGTAATCCTCTGTATTCTAGCATTTAAAAACCTTATTCTGGGAGGGGCCCATAGACTTCTCCAGACTGCCAAAGGGGTCACACAAAAAAAGGGTACAGACAGACAGAAGGTGACTGTGTGAGACATTATAAAGATGGGAGTAGGAATCAGGAAAGGCTTCACATAGAAGGTGACACTTGAGTCTGTAAGTCTTCTAAGAGGTAAAGTGTAAATTCTAGGTAGGGGGGATGGTCAATGCAAAAGTAGTTAGATGTGCAATGGAGTGTGATGTAAGAGGGATGGCGGCTAGGTGGTAGTGTGGGTAGAGAGCTGAGCCTGAAGTCTGGAAGACCTGAGTTCAAGTTTGACCTCACTTAGTAGCTACGTGACCCTGGGCAAGTCACTTAGCTCCGTTTGCCTGGGTTTCTTCATCTGTCAAATGAGCAGGAGAAGGAAATGGCAAATCACTCCTGTTTTTCCACCAAGAAAATCCCAAATGGGGTCATAAATAATTGGAAATGACAGAGCAACAAGAGGAAGGCCAGTTTAACTAGACCACAGAGTGTGTGAATACATAGTAAGACCAGAAAGTTGGCTGAGGCCAGGTTGTAAAGGACAGAGCTGTTTATATTTGCTTCTAGAAGTAATAGGGAAGCATGGGAGTTAATTGAGTAGGGAAGTAACATAGTCAGACCTGTGTGATGGGAAAATTACTTTGGTAACTGTGGACAATGGATTGGGATGAGACTTATGGCCAAACCTCTTCATTTTACTTATGAGTCAACTGGGACCCAGGGAATTTTCCTTAACTGAGAACATATAGACAGCAAATTTCCAAAGTGGGGTTTGCACCCAGGGTTCCATTCAGTGTGCTATTCTGCATTCTTTTCTTCTAATTTTCCCATCTGTTCCAGCTCTTGCCTATTTCCTAAAAGCTACTCCGTAAGGCACATGCTGGGGCTATTCCTTACATGTGGCTGGGCCATCTCCAGTCGTCCTGATCTATATCTGGCCATTGGACCCAGATGGCTCTGGAGGAGAAAGTGAGGCCGGTGACTTTGCACAGCCCTGCCTCAGTTAAATCCAATTCACTTGCAAGTCATGGCTTCACCTTCCTGATGTCATAATCCTCTTTGAGAACGAAGGACAAACACCAACTCCTTATATGCAGCATGTCCAGAAAACCCTAGATGTTGCACTAGTCCCAGACCACTCTAGTATCCTCGGCCCTAAAAGAGTTCATGCAGGTCAAGTGAAGTCTGCCCTGACCCTTATAGTTCATAGTGGTCTTTCTCTAAATTACTGGACATTGATTTGTCTGCTGTTCCTCACGCAACCTTCTATTTCCTACCTCCGTGCTTTTCTATAGGCATTCACCCGTGTCTAAAGTGCACCCCCGCTTAAAATCACCGGCTTCCTTCAAAGCTCAGCTCAGGCACTGCTTCCTATGTGAAAACTTTCCTAATCCCCACGTCCCAGATTAATATCTTCACCCACCTTCGTATTTATTTTGTATATGTTCTGTATATAATTATTTAGTGGGGTTCTGGCACATGCCCAGGTTCTATAAGATGACTTGTTTGATGCAATCTATGTGGAAGACAACAGATAGTTTGTTCCTGGGGAAGGGAACAAGCATTTATTAAGCACCTCCTATGTTCCAGGCACTGTGCTAAGCACTTTACAAATGTTTACAAATCTCATTTGATCCAAGAGAATGGATTCATTCGATTCAGTGAGAGACGATACTATAGAGCCACTAGGGGGTGCAGTGGATAGACCCTGAGGATTGGAGTCAGGAAGACCCGAGTTCAAAATGTCGGGAGGATGTTCTTTCATACAGGTCTGCCATGAGTCTGCAGTATTGATGCTCCAGGGAGAAAGGAGTCACCATATGAAGAGATGGGAAGCAAGAGAAGGTGACAGAGAGTGACAGGCCTTTCTGAAAGCCTCCAAAGTCAATCAAAGAGCTTCTCCTTTGTCACTTACCTAGCTGACCATAACCAGTTAGGACACGTCTATGCAGGACCCACGGTCTCTCCAAGGCATTTCCCTTTCACATCAGAAGCAAGCTCTTTAGCATCTTCTACATGGGAAAGCTCCATCAGCCAAGAAAGCCAATGGAGGTCTATGCCTGGGCCAGTTCCCCATGCGGTATCTGCTGTCTCCTCTAGTAGAGTATAAGCTTCCTGAGGGCAGGGACTATCTCATTCTTATCTTTGTATTTCCAGCACCTTGCACAGTGCCCAACACACAGTAGGGGCTTAGTAAATGCTTGACACTAGCCCCATGCCCAGTACACAGTAGGTACTTAATAAATGCTTGTTGATTGATTAATACCTGTTGTACCCCAGCAGTAGAAGGTAAGCTCCTTGATAACAATGATTGCTTTCATTTTATATTGTTAGGTTTTTGAGATTCTAGGTCTGGAGCTCGAAGGGCCCTCAGAGGCAGTGTAATCCAGCCTCTTCATTTTACAGATGAGGAAACTGAGGCTGACATCCCAAGAAAGCTCTTGTCCAACATCACACATCAGACACAGGATTGTGAACACAGACCGAGCTTCCTTCTGTATCCTTAGTGTCTAAGACAATATTTTGCGTATAA
>NW_020954127.1:112197-149414 GCF_900497805.2 Vombatus ursinus
GAGGCTCAAAGGAGCTGATCTATATAAAATGTTTTATAAATTATAAAATGAAATGGGAATAGCTGTTATTAAGTATTTGGAGAAGGGAGCCCAGGTCTAGTTAATTTTATGTCCCTTATAGAGCCTCTCTCAGAGCTTAGATTTAGATCTGGAAGGGACCTTAGAGGTCATCATGTCTAACCCCCTCATTTTATAGGTGAGGAAACTGAGGCACAGAAAGTTAGTTGGTTTGCTTAGTATCACATAGTATTTTAGGCAGAATTTGAACCAGGGTTTTCCTGACTCTAGACACTTACATCATGTCTCTTGGCAATAGTAAGGATTGGATCTGTAATTTAACTGATAGAGGGAGATGCTGGTGAGAAACTCCCTATTAATGCAGGTTGGCATCTTCTCTGTAACTTAGAATTTTAAGAGAATTGACTAGAGTAGAGTGTTCAAACAGGAAGCCTATGGCCAACAAGCAACCTTCAACACTCCGCAGTCTGATATAACCAGCTTAAAATGTAATTGAGAAATATTGAACAAAATAATTAAAATACAATAAAACATAGATAGTGTTCATATGTGGTTTTCTCAGTCAATATGCAGCTGGCAGGAATCCTTATGTACTTTCTTGTTTCTATCTGAATTTGGCATCACTGGCTTACTGCATTTGGCTGGGTCATTCAGCTTCTGTGTATTAGAGGCAAGACTTCAACCCAGGTCTCTCTATCCCCAAGACCAGCTCTCAATCCACTCTACCATCCACTGCCAAAACTGAGTTTCTCTTTTATGCTAGGGGCAATAAAGAACCACTTGAGTTTCCTGAGCAACCTGAGATCTTTAGAATCATCTAGAACTCATCCTATCTTCCTGTGGGAGGAATACCAAATTTGCTACCTTTCGTGCATTAAAGAGCATGCACAGACACGGGGAATGGACGCTCAGTGTAACCCAGAAAGTGTACACAGAAAAGGAGATCCAATTTGTTTGATTCTTGAAGTGAGAGAGAAGTGGGTGATATGCAAAGCTTTCCAATGAGAGATAAAAGTAACTAGGGATGGCATGGATACTTTCTCTGCAACCCCCTCTTCCTGCTCCCTTAATTAGAATGTAAGCTTTTTGAGGGCAGGGACTATCTTTCTTTGTTCTTGCATTTGTCTCCAACACTTAGTACAATGCCTGGCACACAGCAAGTGCTTAATGCATGTTTGTAGATTCTTCTTGTTACGGCTAACATGGCTTCAAGCCCAACTTGAGACTTGACCATAAAGCTGGACTTGGGGCCTCACCAAAAGACTCAGCAGTGTCTCACTTTATACTTGCAGATTTCCACCACAACGGTTCCTGAAGTCGGTCCATTGTCATCTGATTTTGAAGATGAGGTCTGATTTTCCTCCCTTCCACCAGCAGGGTGCTCACTTGGCTCAGGACAAAGCCCAGAGAAAAGAGACTCCATGGGACCGCTCTGATTTCTCCTTCTTGTACCATTTATTAAGGAGACACAGATGGCCTGTTTTTGGAAATCATAGGTTTCTGACATTCTTCCAACACTGACTTCCCCTAAGGAATTTACCTCTATGAATTAACCAGGGAAATGGCATTGTGGTGGACGTGGGTTTCTCAGCCAGGTGTCTGGATTAAGATGGATTTCCCATAGTTCTATTAACTTCTATGTTCACCCATTGGAACTTTCCTTAAAGGCTTTTTTTTTTGTTCACTTACATTAGCTCTACCAGCGATATAGTTTCTTGCCTCTAAAATTGGAAATCTGCTGAAAGGAAGTAGCTTAGCCTCCCGGGGTCTGTTACTAGTGCCTTCCTTCTGGGATTACCTTCTCTTCTGTACCTATCTTGCATGTTACATAGTTGTTTGTATATGGCCCCCTCCATCAAACTGTGAGCTCTTTGAAGACAGGGACTGGATTTTTGCCTATTTTTGTACCCTCAGCACTTGGCCCAGTGCCTGGTACATAGTAAATGCCTAATAAATGTCTGTTGACCGACTTACTGGTTAATTAACAGTCATAAGAATCATGCAATCACAGAAATTTAGGGTTGAAAGGGGCCTCAACATTCTCACAGTGCGACTCACACCCACAAAAGAATCCCCATGATGATGCAACCAACAAGCTGTTACCCAGGCTTTACTCAGAGACCTGGAGCCCACTGCCTCCTTAGGTACCTGCTCCGCTTTGGGATGTCTCTAATTGTTAGAAAATGTTTTCTGATATCATTCCTAAATTTGTCTTTCTGCAGTCTCTACCCATCGCTCCCATTTCTGCCCTCTGGGACCAAACACAAGGCTAATCTTTTCTATGTTATACCCTTTTAAATACTTGAAGACAGAAGCTTCTCCCATCTCCCCGACCTTCTCTTCTCCAGGCTAACCATTCCCGATCCCTTCAAGCAGTCCTCATATGGCATGGGTTCAAAGCTCTCCATCATTCTGGTTGCCCTCTTCTGGAGGCTCTATAGCTTATGAAAGTATTTGACCTATGAAATATGTCAATTACATCTCCCAGCCAACCCCCTCCCCCTCCACACATTTGGGAGAAGTAAAAATTATCCTTGGTAGCTTTCCTAGGAGTGAGAAAGAGAGGCTAATAATAATCATTGGCATTATTAATGTTTTATCAAGTGCTGATTTTCAAAAGCCAGTCCTTTTGCTGTGCATAATCTGATTCACTGTTCAGACAACCCTGATATAATATGATCTATTGATTCGGATACCATAGGTTGAGTGAGAGGACCATGGTCCGCTTCAAATGAGGACTTACCTTTCAACCAATATCTCAGCCTTGCTCCTTGATCAATGGGTAGGGAGCCTTAAAATAGAAGTTGATTCTGGGGCCCCCTTGAATTTGGGAGAGCAGGAAGCTGACAAAGCAGAGCTGGAAGCAAAGAGATCTGAGGGTATGGGAACAGGATGCTTTTGAGGAAAGAACACAGATACTGCTGGCAAGCAGAGACCGCCCTGGCCACATTGTTCCCAGCTACTCAGAACAAACATCTGGGCCCACTGATAGAGAAGCCAGGCTGATTTTTTTCTGTAAAGATAAAGGGGAGCTGTGGAAGTGACTCTTATCTATGGAATTTGGGGACTGGCCAGTGGGACAGTTGTTCTAGAGGTAGGAGGAAGTCCCCAGGCTCACTATAGTGTCAGAACATCCTTCCAGCTGAGTATATGCTGAAGTTGATTTCCAGCCTGGGTTTGAAGATTGGGACATTTTCTAGAGCTAAGTGAAAGGGTGGGTATTCAGAAGAAGGAGTCGTACAAAGTGGCTAATAGCATCCATTTGGAACTGA
This sequence comes from Vombatus ursinus, assembly GCF_900497805.2. NCBI lineage: Eukaryota > Metazoa > Chordata > Mammalia > Diprotodontia > Vombatidae > Vombatus > Vombatus ursinus. The sequence continues at coordinate 115,488 of NW_020954127.1, forward strand.
GACTAGATTGTCCAGGGTGTCTTCTTCAACAATGAGAAGGAAGGAAATAAGCATTTGTGTAGTGCCTACTATGTGCCAGGCACTATGCTAACTGCTTTATAAATATTATCTCATTTGCTCATCACAGCATCCCTGGGAGGAAGGTACCATAATCATTCCCATTTGACAGATGAGGAAACTGAGGCAAACAGAAATTAAGTGACTTGTCCAGGGTTGCACAGCTAGTAAGTATCAGGGGCTGGATTTGAACTCAGCTCTTCTTGACTCCAAGCCCAATCCTCTATCCATTGTGTCACCATTCCATTTTCTCAATGCAGATGATATAACCAGGAGAAGCTGGTCAAGTTAGAAAAGTATGAGGCCTTAGTTGAAGGTGTCACATTATTCAAAGTGTAAACATCTCTTTTAACATCATGTTTGGGACTTTGAGGATTTCTGCTTAGTTGAGTGTGAAGGGTACCCTGAGTCTATGCGCATTGTTGTTTGTCCTTCATTCCGGAAGAGGACCATGACATCAAGGAGGTGATGCCATGGTATGCAAATGAATTGGATTTGAGTGAGGGAGAGCAGTGCAAAGTCACCAGCCTCACTGTCTACTCCAGAGCCATCTGGGTCTGGTGGCAAGATACAGGTCAGTCCAATTGGAGATGGCCCCAGATTGGGTCTATGGGCACTGAATTGGGGATGAATGAGTCGTACAAAGTGGCTAATAGCATCCATTTGGAACTGAGACTAGATTGTCCAGGGTTTCTTCTTCAACAATGAGAAGGAAGGAAATAAGCATTTATGTAGTGCCTACTATGTGCCAGGCACTATGCTAACTGCTTTATAAATATTATCTCATTTGCTCATCACAGCATCCCTGGGAGGAAGGTACCATAATCTGAGAATGTTGGATTTGGCCTTTAAGAGGGAGCAGACAAAGATAGTAAAAATGGACAAAACTGGCCTTTGGGTAGTGTTTTAAAGTTTGCAAAGCACTTAAATCATTTCATTTGATCCTTAAAACAGCCCTGGGGTAAGTGCTATCGACATTACTATTTCCATTTTTTCATACAGTGAAACTGAGGCCAAGAGGAGTTAAGTGCCTCGCTTGGTACCTGGAACATGATAAGTGTTTAATAAATGCTTGCTGATTGATTAAATGACTCATGGTTGTACAATATTAGAAACAGGATCCGACTCTAGAGGTAGCTAGCTGTCACAGTCGACAGAGCACTAGACCCAGAATCAAGAAGACCTGAATTCAAATCCAGCCTTAGATGGTTACTGCCTTAACCACTGTTTGTCTTAGTTTCCTCAACTGTAAAATTGGACCACAATAGCACCTACCTCTTTGGATTATTGTGAGAATAAAATAAGATGATACTTGTAAAGGGTTTAGCACAGTGCCTGGCTCATAATAAATACTTCATAAAGGCTTCTTCCTCCCTTCTTTACATTTCTTGACTCTACATGCAACACCCTGTACATTACACCTTGCTGCCTCTTAAGAGCTAGAGAGGATAGAGAGAGATGGAGATGGGGGAGGGGTGTGCATGAATTGTAGGAGCATCCATTCAGAGTTGGGAGAGGCCATAGATGCAGCTTATTGCTACCCTGTCTCTTTATAGGTGAAGGAACTGAGGCAGGATTTGAAACCAAATTCTCTAACTCCAGACACAGTATTTCTTCTACTATACCAGCTGTTTTCAAAATTTTTGGCTTACAGACAACTTTATACTTTTTTTTTTTAAAAACAATTTATTTATTTATTTTTAGTTTTCAGCATTCACTTTTATAAGATTTTGAATTCTAGATTTTTCCTCCTGCCCTCCCTCTCCCCCCCCCAAGATGGCATGCAATCTGATACAGGCTATACATGTACAATCATATTAAACACATTTCCACATTAGTCATGTTGTAAAAGAGGAATCAGAACAAAAGGGAAAAACTATGAGAAAGAAAAAAAAAGAGCAAATAGTATGCTTTCATCTGCATTCACACTCCATAGTTCTTTCTCTGAATGTGGATAGCATTTTTCATCATTAGCCTTTTGGAATTCTTAGATCATTGCATTGCTGAGAAAAGCTAAGTCTATCAAAGTTGGTTATTGTATAATATCGTTGTTACTGTGTACAACGTTCTCCTGGTTCTGCTCACTTCACTCAACATTAGTTCATCCAAGTCTTTCCAGGTTTTTCTGAAATCTGCCTGCTCATCATTTTTTATAAACAATAGTATTCCCCACTTTATACTCTTAAAATTGTTGGGGACCCCCACCTACAAAGAGCTTTTGTTTGTGGAGGTTATATCTATAGGTATTTACCACATCTGAATTTAAGATACCTTAGTATTATTATAAAAAGTTTTGGCCTCATGGACCCATGGAAAAGGTCTTGGGCACCCCCTGGAGTCCCTGGACTTCACTCTGAGAACCACTGTATTATTCTATATTTTCAAGGAGCTGGAAAGGATGGAAAGAGATGTGAGTTAAGAAAGGCAGATGGGAGAGAGGTACCTATGGAGAGAGGACTTTCGCTCTGGGGTAGGTGTGGATGGCAGGGACACAGAGAACCAAGCCAGTTTACCTACATAGTTTCTATCCCAAGAACCTCTCTGCCCTAGAGATGGTGGCCTTGGAGATAGGAGCAAAGTGAAGGAGGAGGAGTCACCGCCAGGAAGAGATACAGGACCCAGCTTCCTAGAGACTAGGAAGAAGTGTGTTCTTCCACACCTCATCCAGCAGACATTATCAAAGTTCCAAGTGTAACACCAACTGGCAGATTTATAGCCTTTACAGAAAAATCTTTGGAGAGCTGGAGTCAGGACAGCAAGTTCAAACCCCACTTCAGACATTTGCTAGAAGGGTGACCTTGCACAAATCTCCTAATACCTCTGGGCCTCAGCTTCCTCATTTGTAAAATAAGGAGGTTAGACTCAACACCCTTTCAGGATGCAGCCTGATGATTCAACAAAGGAATATTCATCCTTCTCCCTTTTATATATACTTGTGGGCTCCTCCATTAGAATCTAAGCTCATTGTTAGTAGTGCTCATTCTATTCTTTGTGCTTGTATCTCCCAGTGCCTGGCACATAGTAGGTGCTTGATAAATGTTTGATTGATTGATGAAGTATAAACATAGGGTTTCCCCAAAGTCCTCAGATGCTTCAGCAGGAGAGAGAGCTGACCCCAGGCACTTCAGAATTACGACAGCAAAGACATGGTCCCTGGCTTGTCTTACAAAGCCGGAAGGAGGGTGGAGTCAGGAAGACTGGGGTTCTAATCCTACCTCTGATACTAGCTTTGTGATTCTGGGCAAGTCACTCTGAACTACAGTTTGCTCATCATAAAGCCAGGACTCGATGTCCTCTTAGGTCTCTTCTATCACTAAATCTATCCTCCTATGACCATCCTTACTACATTGGGAGGAAATTCATCACTGGATGATAAATGGTTTTACTTCATGGAGTGGTTGGGATCTATATTGGTGACAAGAATACACACTCCTCCAATGTAATCCTAAATCCTTCAAAGACTGAAGTATGTAAAAGTACAAATAGAACCAGCCCTATTCTCCTCCTGCATGGGAATGACTGAGCATTCATTCATTCATTCATTCATTCATTCATTCATTCATTCATATATACCTACATACATACATACAGTTTTCTGATCCTCTATCCTTCAGTTTCCTCATTCACAGAAGAAAGGGGCTGGACTCAGAGGCTTCTAAGGTCCCTTCCGAGTCCAGATAGGATTCTATGTGTCTGTGTCCAAGCTCTTTAATGTGCTAGGAAGGAAAGATTGTCCTGCTTCATGTGTGAAAGCTGTGTGTCAGCCTATTTAGCCAGTACATGCACATCCTTAAAAGGGGGAATGACCTGAGACACAGAATAAACCTTTATTACCTTCTATGTGCCAGGCACTGTGCTAAGCATTTTACAGATGTTACCTCATTTGAGATTCACAACAACTCTTGAGAGGTAGGAGCTATTATTATCCCCATTTTACAGTTGAGGAAACTGAGGCAAAGTGACTTGCCCAGAGTCACACAGCTAGGATATATCTGAGGCTGGATTTGAACTCAGGTCTTCCTGACTCTAGGTACACCCCCCTATCTACTGAGCCACCTAGCTATGGCAGGGAAGGCTAGCACTTCTGCAGCCTTGTAGTCATGGTGGTCTGACCCAGGAGGTGAGTGGCTGGGAGCTTTACCTGGGCACAAAGCTCAGTGGATCCTCTGCTGAGCTGGCCCATGCTTTAAGAGACATGGCTGCCGGAACAGGGTTGCTGGTCTTCCCTCCAGTGTACAGGACAGTTGAAAGAATGTTGGATTTAGAGGTTGGGGCTCTGAGTTCAAATCCTCTCTCTGCCATTGACTACTTTTGTGACCTTGAACGAATCAATCATTTAGCCTCTCTGGGTCTCAATTTCCCTCTGTGGAAAATATGGTGGCAGCCAGTTATAGCTCCTGATGCTGAAGTGGCTGAGGCTGCTGGAGCTTGGGTTTGGGAATTCTGAGCTGCATCAAGGCTAAGTCTAACACTGGCATAGGGAACCACTGGGCTTGGAGGGCCACCAGGCTGCCCAATAAGGGGCAGACAAGATTAAAGCCTTCATGTCAGTCATATTGGGATTGGCCCATGAGTGGCCACTGTAATTCTAGGCAGGGTGAGTTAGAAATACCTAGTCCAAAAAAAAAGAGTAAGAGAGAGAGGAAGGGAAGGAAGAAAGGAAGAAGAGGAAGAGAGAGAGGGGAGGAAGGAGGGAGGAAAGGGAGAGAAAGAAGAGGGGAAGAAGGGAAGGAAAGGAGGGGAATGAAGGTAGAAGGAAGGAAGAAAGGAAGAAAAGAGAGAGGGAAGAAGGAAGAAAGGAAAATCAGAGGGAAAAAGGGAGGGAAAGAGGAAAGAAGGAAGGATATTGGATTTGATATCTCCGAAGGTGCATTCCACCCCTAAATCTGCATTCCTCTGATCCTACAAAAGCTTGATCAAGGGAGCCAGTCCATGAAATGGGGCTAGGAGCTAAGGAAAGAATGATTGATTTCTTCTTCTAGGCCCGAAAGGAGTACCTGGGTCCAGGTAAGTGTGAGTATCTGGGCATTTTAACCAAGCAGCATGGCTTCTAAATTCTCCCAATGCCCATAAATTCTGCTCCCTTGTAAAGAAATCAGACCTAGTCCTAGAAAGAATACATTGATATCCACCAGAGCCACCAACCTGAATCCAAGTGAAGAAGTCAGTCTTTAAAACTTAAGTTTCTGTGGGGTAGGGGAGAGTTTTCCCTTTCTAATCAGGAATATCAAACAAAACGTAAATCCTACCTAAAGTTCTTCTTGAAAAATCAATGAATGAATCAGAGTCAAACTGAATTCTCCAACTTCCCCAAATAACATTATTTTTGATTATACATTAAAAGAAGAATGAATGTATGAACAGAACTAAGAGAATATCGTATTTTTTTTATTTTAGCATACCATGGTGCTAAGCTGTAAAAAAATATGAATAAATCATATCTCTTGTCACCACATGATTCCTGAAGAGCCCTCCAGTCTGGCTTCACATGTGGATTTTTAAAATTATAGCTTTAGCAATTTTTATCATCTTGGATCTAGTATTTTGTTCCATCTGGCATTATTCTTAGAGAAGGCAAACAGACATTCCAAGGCATATGAGTGGGTATTAGGAACCTTTAAAGTCATTAGAACACATGTGCAAAATGATTTTTTGGAGTTATTTCTTTTTTAGCCAGTGCTACCAACAAGAGCAATACTGTTGTGTCATAGGGAGAGAAATGTGTCCATTTAGGAAACTGAGCCAAGTTCATATATTTCTTATCATTACTAGTGTAGGAGAATTCAGCTGAATGACAGATGGGAAGGCCCAGAAACTAAAATGCGGCATCCAGGCATTGATCAAGATCCTGGGATCCTTAGGGTCCTCTGAGATCCTACATGACCCTCCCAGAGTCATATAGGAGCTAAATATCTGAACTGGCACTCCTCACTCCCCATTAACTTATATCTATTTGTTTATTTTGAATATACTTAGATATGCATATGCTGTCTTTCCTTGATAGAATATAAGCTCCTCGAGGGCAGGAACTGTGTTTTTATTTCCTAATCACCTAGTGGTGTTTGGTGCATAGTTGGTGTTTAATAAATGTTTCCTTCCTTCCTTTTTCTCTCCCTCCCTCCTTCCCTTTTTTCCTCCCTCCCTCCCTCTCTCCCTTCTTACCTTTCTTTGTTCCTTCCTTTGTTTCCCTCTCTCTCCTTTCCTTCCCTCTCTCATCCTTTCCTTCCTTCCACTGGGTAATTGATTCTGATTTCTGAGGCCAAAGCTCTTTGCACATTCTCATTCCCAATTTATTTTCATGAGCATGGAGACATCTTCTTCCAGAATGACCTGAAGATCTGTTCCTTCCCCTACTAAATATAAGACTGCCCATTGTAAGACATTACAATAATAAGCTCATTTTAAGGCTAGGGGTCAATATAATTATCCACTTTTCCCCTCCCCTTCAACTTTAGGGAGCTTATTTTAGATTAAAAGTTTATTAGTTCAATCATAATTACTCTGAGCCCCCAGTTAGTAAAATTCCAAATATTTAGGCAGAAGTCTGGCTTGCTGCCTACTTTACATTTTTATCTATCTTTAGTTGACTTCTGACCTCTGTGTGGTTTTGTCAAAATTCAGTTTACTGGAAATGTTTAAGTAATAAAGCATACAATATATTAATTATAGCCATATAATAATTAATTGTGGTAATATATTATACCATAGAGTCTGTGGATAGAAATGGATATCAAGAGGAAAAACTGGGGAATGATATGGCCTTTTCTTGGGACTTCTGTCAGTCTAGATGTTTTGCTTTGAGATGCCAATAGAGGCCGTGACTTGTCTTGATACCCACCTTCTCTCCCACAGCCTCTTTTCCTTGGGGATGTGCTGGAATTCTATGGAGCTCCAACTTCTAATGAATAGGTTCTGTTTATTTGATAATTTATAGGACGTCCCTAGAGCGTTGCTGAGTTATTTTGGCATACTGTGAAGAACTCTTCCACACTTGTTCAAGGCCTATGAGATTGATTAATTAGGCATCTTATCTCTTGCTTTGTGTGGGGTGGGGTTCCATAAGTCAATCAGCCCACCCCTACCTGAGATATTCCCATCAAGAATATAAGATGGTATGAGACTGAAAAGTACCCGTCATTCTGGGAAAGGTTTGGTGGGTGGAGGGCTTAAAATGAGACTTTGGATTATCTGAGGGATTTCCAGGGTGAATGGGATCCCTGTTGCTAGGGGTAAGCAAAAGCATACTGTCCATGGGAGAGCCTAAGTTGATGTTTCCTGGAGAAGAGGCCCAGCTTCTTTTTCTCTTTAGTCCTGGACAAAGAAAGAACCTCAGCTTCTTAGGACCAGCCTCTCTACAGCTGTGTCCACTGGCCCACATCCTTGTGGTGGAACTGTCCCTCCTTCTACCTCCTGGGGGAGGGGAAAAGAGGAAAGGGAAGGGAAAGGAAACCCATACAGGAAGACACCGGCCTTCCTAGGCAATTGTGTGTGCCTAAACTGGCTTTGTGGGACAGATAAGGCTCACTAGGGGATAGGCTGAGATGACCAAATTTCTCTCTCCACTGCCTCAAGCCCCACTTGAACCAAAAGAGAAAAGCCAGAGTCAATTTCCTCTGCCTGAAATGGACTCTTAAGAAACTGTCTGATCACCCTGGGCATGAAAATTCCAGGTAATTGATGGAAGATCAGATTACAGCAGCTAACCCCCTGGCAGCAGATTTAATTTGCAGGGACAATTTCTCCCCCCCCCCCCTTTTTTTTTCTTTTTAAGGTATGGAAAGTGAATTCCATGGTTAAAGACTTTTTTTTTTGGTAGCTTCTGTATTTTTTTTTAAGTTGTTGTTTTTGATTACTATGTTTTCCCCATTCTCTTCTCCAGTTACTCCTTCCCCAAAGCGTCTCTTCCTGGGAGGCACTAGGTATGGGGAAGGAGGGCTTATTGAGTACAGGTGGGGAACAGAGAGTAGCCATACAACGGATAGACTGGAGGGTGCAGAGTTTATAAGCACTCCCTCGACTAGATTGCAAGCAGCTGTCCCTCCATCTCAGTACAAATGTGCCTTGTGAAAATGAGGGTGGTCCAAGGGATCCCTCCCAGGGGCTGCTGATTTCCCTTAATGGAATCCTTTCATTCCAGGAATAATTATTAAGGACCTCCGGGATACGAGAGTGGGGGTGGCAATGTACAAAGCACCTCAAGTCCAAGAGGCCCATCCTGTCCTTCTGTAGCTGCGCCACCCCCCTCAGGAAATCGGAGATCTAGAGATGGCAAGAGAACTCACAGGTCAGCTAGCTAAACCTTCATTTGACAGATGAGGAAACTGAGGTCCACAGAAGGGACTTGATTTGCCCCAAGGTCAAACACAAGGTGTACTATGAGTGGCAGAATTGGGATTTGAATATCCATCCTTTGACTCCCCAAGCCTATGTTCTTTCAAACACACTGTGTGGCCACGCAAAGGGATAGACTCTCCCAGAATGCAGTAGGACATGTGCCTGCTTTGCATACAGTAAACTGCACTTCCCAAGGGATGGAGAGTGAGTAACAGAGACTCCAATTCAGCAAACATTAGAAGCCTAATGGGTTCTAGGTACTGGAGGTACCTTACTTTCTATCCCTGGGAACTCAGGAATACCCAGTATGCTTTGTGAAGTTCCACCCTAGGTATGTCCTGTGCAACTGTAAGCAAGGTCAAAGTCAAGCCTCCCAGAGCCTTAGTTTCTTCATTTTCTCCATCAAATGGGAACAATGATACCTGTCTCACTGATGAGCATTAAAGTGGGTAGGTAGCAAAGTGGATAGAGCCCTGGACCTGGGGTCAGGAAGACCTGAGTTCCAACCCAGTCTGGGACACTTACTAGCTCTGTGACCCTGAGCAAGTCACTTAATTAGTCTACCTCAGTTTCCTCAACTGTAAAGTAGGGATATTAATAGCACCTACCACTATGGGTTGTTGTGAGGATCAAATGTGATAATATTTGTAAAGGCTTAGCACAAGGCCTGGCACACAGTAAGTGCTTAAAAAATGCTTGTTTACTTCCATCGCTATAGACTTGTCAGCTACTGTCCTTCAAGACCTACTTCAAATGCCACACATTCAAATACCAGTAATTTTGTCGATGATTATGAAGATTCAAGATCATGGGATTTTGGATTAGATTTAGACAGGACATCCGAGCCTACGTAGCCCAAGCCCCTCATCTTTCAAGTGAAGAAACTGAACCCAGAGAACTTCAGGGATTTTTCAAACACTGAGCTTTTGTCAGGCACTTTCTACGGGTCAGGCACTGCACTAAATGCTGTGGATACAAAAGGAGGCAAAAATTCAATTCCTGCCCTCACCCAGGTCTCATTCTAATGGGGGAGATAACACATAAATAACTAAGTACATAGAAGACACATAATAACAAATGTTTGTAACACATTTTCCTTTCAATAGTCTTGAGAAACAGGCGATGCCAAGTCCTGTGGTTCCTTCCATGTAAAAGAACTTCTGGTGGGAAAATTCCCTTTGCCGATGAATCAGTGTGCATTTATTAAACACCAACTATATGAATGAATTATTATTTACTAATCACATATTAGGTGATTACAATATAGTACAATATATTTGATATTAATGTAATCACATATTAGGTGCCCAGCAGTGTGCTAAGCAATGGAGATATGAATACAAAAACAAAACCAGTCTCTCCCCTCAAGGAGTTTACATTCTAAGGTAGGGAGGAGACAAAAGACTAGAGACCAGCACTTCTCTCTCTCTCCCTTCCCCATCCTGAGGAAAGCCTCATAGAGAAGGTAGGACTTGATCTGAGCTTTGACGCCAAAGATTCTAACAGGTGGAGAGAAGAAGGAAGGACATTCCAGGCATGGGATGCAAAGACATGGAGATGGGAGATGAAAATTTCTCTATGTGTGAGAAACCTTAAGAAAGAATGTATAAGGGGTGTAATACCTATTAAGCTTGTGTAACACTGCAATTCACCTGTAATGTACAGTATAGATGTTTACAGAGTTGCTTTTGGGGTACCGAGTGTTCAGATGGCTTGCCCAAGGTCACACAGGTAGGACAGGCCAAAGGCAGGATTTAAAAGAAGGTCTTCCTTTACTCCAAGACTGGTCTTTATCCTCCTTGCTCAGGCTGTCTTTTGGCACAAGTTTTGTTATCTCCCTTTAACAGGTGAGGAAACAAGCTGTAGAAGGTTAACGTGACTTGCCCAATGGTTACGCATTAGATCTTAGTATAGAATTAGTATTGACTAATTAGTATAGAAGGCAGAATTGAAACCCAGGCCTCCCAGTAGCCTATGCCACATTGCCTCACTTATGATGATCGTCATTGGGTCACAGATCAGTAACTGGGAAGGGCCTCAGAGGGCATGGGAGTGGGAATAGGCATTTATATAACACCTACTATATGCCAGGCACTATGCTAAGCATTTTACAAATACTATCTCATTTGATAACAACATTTGATAATAGTTTACAAATATCTCATTTGATAACAACATTTGATAACAATTTATAAATATCTCATTTGATAACAACCACCTCCAAGGTAGGTGCTGTATTTTCCCCATTTTACACTTGAGGCAACTAAGGCAAAAAGAGGTGAAGTAACTTGCCCAAGGTCGCCCAGCTAGTAAGTATCTGAGGCTGGATTTGAATTCAGATATTTCTGATTCCAGGCCTTTGCTCTGCATATTACGGCACCATCTAGCTTCCATCTAGTCCAGTCCCCTTGTTTTCCTGACAGGCCCCAGGAAGTCAAGTGATTTGTCCAAGGTCACACAGGTAGTAAGAGTCAGAAGGTACACGCTAGGTCCTCTGACTACTCTGAGTGACATGTTGTTGTTGTTTAGTCATTTTTCAGTCATGTTTGACTGTAACCTCATTGGGGGTTTTCTTGGCAGAAATACTGGAGTGGTTTGCCAATTCCTTCTCCAGTTCATTTCACAGATGAGGAAACTGAGGCAAACAGGGTTAAGTGAGTTGCCCAGGGTCACACAGCTGGTAAATGAGGCTGGATTTGAATTCAGGTCTTCCTGACTCCAGGACTGGCCATACTATCCACTATACCACCTAGCTGCCCCTTCTGAGTGCCAAGCCAGTGCTTTTCCTTCTGACCCACCCTTCATCATTATTATCCTCATCCTCATCATGCTACCCCACTCCCTGATTTTTTCTCCTTATTTTTTTCTCCTTTCCCTTTCTCCTCATCACAGCCTTCCCAGCTGTCATTCATTCACTGTTATTCCTAAGTCTCTTCCAGAGTTCCCCAGAAGCAACCCATCTCTGAGATCTGCAGGCTATAGATTAGATCCATGTTGAAACATTTTGTCAGTCCTGAGGCCCTGTGGCTTACGGGATGGTTGGCATTAGGAGAAACAAGGATGTTGCCAAACTGGGCTTAACTGAAAGGAAGCTTAGGCCTCCCTGAGCTACAGGAGGGGGCTGGGGGTTGAGGGGAAGTTACGGAGATGTTCGTGTGGTTCTCTCATTTTAGAGACCTAGGAACGTTTTATGAGCAAAGCTAATGGATGAAGCACAATGTTTAATGAATAATAAAGGCCGGCCATATGCTCTTTCCAAAAAAAAAAAAAGAGAGAGAGAGAGAGAAAGAAAGAAAAGAAAGAAAAAAACTGCACTGCATTTTTTGTTAACTTGACCACAATCCAATTAATGATTAAAGCATTACAGTCCTGGTCCAGAATGTAGGGGAAGATGTTTCAGATCAGTATGTTGTAGCACTCAAAAGGAAATCCCTGCTTGAAAATATTTTCCAAATTAAAGCATCTAATGATCAGCTCTGTCTATAAGCGCTCTTTGCCTTCTCTGGCTTTAGTGCGTTGGCATTTTTTCAGAAGTGGAATTTTCTGTTCAGTTTATAAAGAACTTACTCCCTCCAGGGCAAGAGACCCTCATAACAGCAGCTCATATTCACATAGTACATTTCTGCCGATGAGCTCCCAGGACCTTAAAAAAACTTAGCACTGACTGAGCTAGAAACTAGGCGGGACCTCCAAAATTTCCAAGCCATAGTGCTCCCCTTCAGGCAGAAATATCTACTAGACAGAACTATTCTCAAGTCAAGTCTAATCAGAAGTCTTTACTAGTCACCTACTATGTGCCCTGGGTTAGGCTAGGCCCCATGGGGGATCAGGGTTGTCTTTTGTTCTAGAAGAGGAGCAAAATGACATCCTGATGTCAGGGTCAGGGTACAGTGTGTCTGACTGTGGCTGATCAGACCAAGATGAGCTCTACCACAGGTCAGACACAAATAGTCCACATGAACATTGGGGATGGAAATGTCTCTAAATTTGCTCATCTCACGTTTCTTTTCAGCTGCTGCGATTCTGTTTCACTCACAGAGCACAGTACCTTCTTTGATGCAGGCACACTATGCTGGGTGGTCCTGTGCCAGTGTCTCCCATGTCTCACAATTGATTCCAAAGTTCTTCAGAGAGACCTTGAGAGTGTCCTTGTATCACTTCTTCTGATCTCCGTGTGAACATCTGCCTTGTGTGAGTTGTCCATAAAATAGTCTTTTAGGCAAGCATACTTTCGGTATTCAAACGCCATGGCCAGCCCATTGGAGTTGTGCTCTTTGGAGTAAAGTTTGAATGCTTGGCAGTTAAGGTCAAGAAAGGACCTTATTATTTGGCACCTTATCTTGCCCAGTGATCTGCAGAATCTTCCTAAGATGGCTCAAATGGAAGTGACTCAGTCTCCTGGCACGGCACTGTTATATGTCCAGGTTTCGAAGGCATACAACAATGACGTCAGCACGATGGCTCTGTAGACCAGTTTGGTAGTCAGTCAAATACCTCTCCTCTCCCACACTTTCCTTCAGAGCCTCCCAAACACTGAGCTAGCTCTGGCAATTCCAGCATCAACCTCATTATCAATGTGTACATCCCTAGCAAGTATGCTACCAAGGTAAGTGAACTGATCCACAGCACTCAAAAATTAAAAAAAAAATTATCCAAAAAACAAAGATATAGAGAGAAAGGGAGAAGAGAGATCTAATTTATTTGATAGGATATAGGGTAAGGAGACTGGACCTTTGATTTCATTGGTATAGGGAACTTGCAGGCAAAGGAACTTCCTCTACCAATGCAGATTAATACCTTCTTTAAGAGAATTGTCTAGAGGTAAAGTGACTCACTCAGGGTCATATAGCCAATGAGTACCAGAAATGGGACTTGAAATCAGGTCTTCATGTCTTTGATGCCAAGCTTTCTATCCACTAGGCCATGATACCTTTCAATAGATATTTGATGCCTCCTCAAAATTACCTTGTTTTTATCTTGTCTATATTTTTAAATGCTTATTTATGTATATGCTGTCAGCCCAATAAAAGGTAAGTTTTTTGCCTAGTGGATGAAGGCCAAACTCCTTTTCCTACCTTTCCATTTTTCTTACACCTTAACCCCCCATCACATACTCTTCGATTCAGTGATACTGGCCTCCTGACTGAACTGTGGACAATACTCTCCATCTCTTGGTTCTGGGCATTCTCTCTGACTGTTCCTCATGCCTGGAATGCTCTTCCTCCTCCACTCCAACTACTGACCTCCCTGGCTTCCTTTAAGTCCCAACTAAAATCCCATCTTCTGCAGGAAGCCTTTCCCAACCCCTCTTAATTCCAGTGCCTTCCCTCTGTCACTGCAACCTGGGCCATTGTCAGTCATCTTGACTTTTGTCTTGCCACTGGATTTTGATGACTCAGGAAGAAAGAGTGAGGCTGACAACTTTGTGCAACTCTGCCTCACTTAAATCCAATTCACAGGCAAGTCGAGACGTCACCTGTGATGTCACTGGTCCTCTTCGAAAACAAAAGGAACACGATAATAACAACAACCTACAAATCAAATAGTCCTTTCAAAACAAGGAAATGAGGTTAGCCTGGAATGATCTGCTCTCGAAGAAGCCATGCAGACTCTTTGTCATCCCCATTTCCTTTTCTAGGTATTCACGGACCATCCTTTTAATGAGACATTCTGGAATTTTTGCTAGTAATTGACATCAAGCTCCCTGATCTATAGTTTGTGGCTTCCTTTCTCTTTCCTCTTCTGAAAATAGAGGCACATTTGTCCTCTTCCAGTCCTACTGTACCTCTCTTATTTTCAACAGTTTTTTTCTGAGATCAATGCAGTGACTTAGTGATCACTTCTGCCAATTCTTCCAGTTACATCTAAAGATAGAATTTATCTGTGTCTGGTAAGTGGAGCTCATTAGGGGAGTCCAGTGCTCTTGGAACATCTCCCTGCTCACCTTGGTTATCAATCCTCTATTAGTCATTATTGTTCTGTCCTTGCCAGTCTAAAGTTTATTTTCCTTGGCAGAGGAAACCGTTTAATTATGTGATCAATACTACCTACCTTTTTTTAACAAATATTTTTTATTATGAACTTAATAACAATCTCAACAAATCTAGACAAAAAAGAAATATAGCTTCATGTAAAACCATATGAACAGGATAGTTTAAAGGAAAGAATGCAAACTTCAAAAATGCCAACGATAACAAATTATCTTTTCTCTTCCTCTCCTCTCTACCCCCTCCCTCACCCCGGCTTCCCTGAAATGTTCTTTTCACTCAGGATCATGTAAAATTTTGTAATTTTTTTTACATAGTTGCCCATCAATGTGTTTGTTGTTCTAACTTTGTTTTCTTTACTCAGCATTGCTTCAATTAAACATATGCATATTTCTTTTTATTCTTTATATGCGCCATTTTCGATAGAACAGTGGTAAAGACGATGATATGTGGGGATAGAATTGAGATTTTTGGACCATGACAAAGTATAGGAATGATGGGTTCTTGACCAGAGATGAAATAAACCTGATAAACCTGGCAAAAAACGCATTTGCTTTTAGTCTTGCAAATCTAATCAAAGGGGACTGTAAACTGAAAAGGTGAGGGTGGATGTGGGGATGAGGTAGGAAGAAACCAACTGCTATGGGATTAGATACCATAAAGAAAAGTTATAATAGGAAGAATGGCAGCAGAGATGCCCAGGAATTCCCTAGAGACAAACAGCCAGCAGTAACACTCTTGGTGTCAGCTATCTAGATCCTAAGGATACCTCTATATCATGATGAGATATCACAGTGGGATGTGAATGGTGATACTATTCACTTACATTTCCCTGATATTCCACCATTTCCTTCACTGTTGAAAAAAATCCATCTAGGCAGTGTTCAGATTTATTTTAATCAGTCAAGCAATGAGCAATGATTAAGCACCTTTTCTGTGCCAGACACACTGATAGGCATTAGGTTTACAAAGAGAAGAAGTCTGAATGGGACAGTAGAAAGAATAGTGGCTCTTCTCCACCCCTTAAGTGATAAATAGTCAAAGGATATAAAGAGAGATTTTAAGGGAAGGAATTCAAGTTATCTACTGTCATTTACAAAACTGTTCCAAATCACTAAAAATTACACAAATGCAAATTAAATAAGACTGAAAAAATTGACAAAAAAGGAAAATGAAAAACATTGAAGGGGAAATAGGAAAATAGGTACATTGATGTACTTGCACAGGTACATTGATGTACTTGATGTACAGGTATATTGATGACGGAGCTATGTATTAGCCCAGCCATTCTGGAAAGCTATTTAGAATTATATTTCAAGTCACTTAACTCCATTGCCTAACAAAAAAAAAAAATGAAAAGAAAAAAATGAAAGGCCCTGTCCTCGAGGAGCTTTCTTTCTCTTAAAAACTTTATTGATATATTTTGTTTTTATATTATTTTCATTCCCCAATATATCCATCTCCTCACCCAGAAAGTCATTCCTTTGAACAGTAGAGATGGGGGGAAAGAAGGTACAGCAGGAAACAATTCAGCACAGATAGCCAATGCATAAATAAAGTCTGATACTGTAGGCTGTGTTCTGCCTCCATAGTCTCCCATCTCTGCAAAGAAGGGGAGGCAGTGCCTCCTCCTATCTCTTTTCCAGGGCTGATTTTGGTCAGTGTAATTACACAGTTTTCAGTTCCAGTCTTTGATGTTGTTATTACTGTTCTAAAAAGCACCTTTAAGAAATCCTCCCCATCGAAACCATCCCCCAAGGCTTTTCTAAATTATAAAAGGATATTTAATGTATGTCGTGTCAGCATTATTAGCTTTAGGCCAAATTTCAGATGATAAAGTATAGTATGTTAGGGACTCTGTGTACATTCTATATTCCACTGAAGCCTGGGTTATAATCAATTTATACAGTACTTTTATGCCCATTTTATAGGACTTGGAGCATAATTTTACTCATGTACATAATTATAGAGGTTTATGTTTGTTATTTTGCTCTTATTATGTGCTCTTGGTCATATCCACAATTTACATGATGCTAATTCCTCGGTCTGAAACACAACAAACCAATTTTTAACGCAGACCTTTTGGGAAAAAGAAGATTCACTATATAATGATTCACTTTATGACAGTATTCAGTTCCATTCTGTGTTTATGGACCACTTACTAAGTCCACAGCACTCTACTTGAAATTTCATGGCCAAAGTTGTGCCTTGGAGAATGTCCCTTAATGCAAGGACACCTAATTCAGAAGAACAGCCAACTTTTGGATATAATGCTTGATGGTTTACATGGTTCTCCATATACCTTATCTCATTAGACTATCCACCTCCAAAGAAAACAATGAGTCCAAAATGACCAGGCATGGATTTAAAAGCTCTCCATTCTGCATGTGCTTTGGTTGTCTTTTGATGTTAGCTTAGGATCTGATTGCATTTCTTATAATAATAGCCAGCATTTATATAGTGATTTAAGGTTTACAGAATGTTTTACAAAATATTATCTTATCTGATAATCCTGAGATCATTTAAAATTGTGTGAAATTATCTTTAAATACTAATAATGTTTGAAATTGCTTCTACGAGGCTCAAAGAAGGTTGTGTGTGGTTATGGTTGTGATTCGTCCTTCATTCTCAAAGAGAACCATGACATCAGGAAGATGATGCCCTGACTTGCAGATGAATTGGATTTAAGTGAAGGAGAGCTGGGCAAAGTCACCAGCCTCGCTTTCTCCTCCACAGCCATCTGGGTCCAGTGGCCAGATATAGATCAGGATGACTGGAGATGGCCCAACAAGGCTCAGAAAAGAAACCCTAGCAAAGAAATGACTCTGATTGACCAGACAGACTACATATGTTTTTTGGTCACTCAGTCGGATTAACAGAGCAAGGTCCATGAGTAAGGGGTGATACCTGCCTCAGAAGAACTAGCAGTCTGCCTCTGGTCTTCCCACTGCTGTTCTAAATTCAGTTTTACGACCCATCCCCGAGCACCTATATGCCAGGCTTACTCTAGCAGTAGAAACAATAAATGTAACAATGATTGGCCTTGTGTATAGTGCTTTAAGCTTTGGCTTTTAAGCAAAGCGCTTTGTATATATCAAATGAGATAATATTTATAAAGCACTAAGTGCAGTGCCTGGCACAGTGTAAGTTCTACATAAATGCTAGCTGTTGCTGTTGCTTTTTACAGAATCACAGATGCTGAGATTGGGAAATGACTTGAACATTTATTTGGTCCCAACCACACCGCAGAGAAGAGAATCCTGTCTGCAACATGTTGTCAGTGGTTAAGCAGACTCTGCCTAAAGACCTCCAGAGAAGGGGAACTCATTACTTTCTGAGACTGACTATTCTACCTTGGGACAGCTCTAGTTATTAATGGGGGCAGCTGGGTGGTGCAGTGGATAGAATGCTGGGCTTGGAGTCAGGAAGACCTGAGTTCAAATCTTCCTAACTGTGTGACTTAAGGGACAAGTCACTTAACCTGTTTGCTAATGGAGAAGGAAACGGCAAACCAATCCAGTATCTTTGCCAAGAAAAACCCACAGAGAGATTCCATGGGGTCATGAAGAGTTGGACAGACTGAAACAATTGAACAACAAGTTATTAGTGGTTTTTTTCCCCTGAAGTTGTCTTGATCTCCTTCCCTGCAACTTCTCCCATTTTACTCCTATTTCTCCCTACTGGGGCCAAGCATAACAGATATTAACCCTCTCTTACTTGATAGCCCTTTAGATACTTCAAGACCACTACCATTTCCCCCTGCCCCATTCTTCTTTTGGCTGAACATTCCCAGTTCCTACAGTCTATCCTTTTATGGTATATTCTCAGGGCCCTTCACTACATCCTTGGCATTCTTTTCTGTATGTTCTCCCACTTATCTCTGTCTTTCCTAAAATGTGGTACCTAGAACTGACAATAGGATACTACATGAGGTCAGAACAGATCAGAGTACAGGGGAATTATTGCCTTCCTAGTCCTGGACACTGCTTCTTAATATCATATTAACTGAGGAGGCTGCCAAATAATGCTGTTGATTTATTAAACTGAAAGTTTAATTCAATTCAATAAGCATTAAGTGTCTACTATGTGCCAGGTACTGTGCTAAATGCTGGGCATACAAATAAGAAGAAAGATAGTTCCTGCCCTCAAGAAGATTACAATCTAATGGGAAAAGAAAACATATGAAAGGAAGCTGGAAAGTTGGGGAGAGGGAGGCACATCAGGGGGTACCAGCCGGAGTCGTCTTGTTTCATGGAGTTCAAACCAAACAAAGCTTTGGATGGAAAGTAAAGAGTGAAGGCCACTAAATCCATCCCCTTTCTTTTCCTAGAAAATTGCTATCTAGCTGTTTTTCTGCTACCATCCTGTACTTAGGAAGTTGATTTTTTTGAATCCAAATGTTAGACTTGACAATTTATTACACATCATCTTATGATACTTGGCACTGCATTCTACTCTGTAGAGATCTTTTGGAACCCAATTCTGTCATCTAGAGGGCTGGATGTCCTTCCAAGCTTTGTGTGATCTACCATGTATCCTTGAGTCAATGTCATTAATGGAAATGTTTAACAGCATAGAATCAAAAGGTGGAGGAGAAGAATACATTGGGAGTGGGTAGAGAGAAGATGGATGAGGACAATTATCTCATATAATTGGGCTGGGCAAGTAGAAGTCTATATAAACTGTGAGAAAGTAAGGGAGTAGCTGACACTTGGACCTTACTTTCATCTGGACTGGTCAGAGGAGGTAAGAATACACACATGAACACACATAGCTGGATACAAAAGTATATTTCACAACAAGGAAACAGGAAAGAAAGAGGAAGAGGGAGGAGAGAATAAAGGGGATGGCAGATTAAGGGAGAAATTAGTTCTAAGCCAAACAAACTCTACCTAACAATGTATAAAAGTATTTATAACAGCTATTTTTGAGGGGGATCCCATCAATTGGGGAATGGCTGAACAAGTTATGGCATATGAATATGATGGAATATTATTGTGTTATAAGAAATGACGGAAATGGTTTCAGAGAAACCTGGGAAGACTTGCATAACTGATGCATAATGAAGTAAACAGAACCAAGACCATGACTGATATAATTAAAACAAAATTGTGGAAAAAAAAAACAAAACCAAGCAGCTATAAAAGACTTAGGAACTCTGATCAATGCAGTGACCAACCACAATTCCAGTGGGCTTATGATGAAACATGCTAACCATCTCCTGGTATAGAAGCAATAAATTCAGAGTACAGATTAAGATATGTTTTTGTTTTTGATATTGCCAATGTAGGAATTTGTTTTCCTTGACTCCACATGTTTGTTAAAGGAGTTTTGTTTTTCTTTCTTTCTTAATGGGGAAGGGTAGGGTGAGGAAGGTGGGAGGGAGAAAAGATGTTTTTTTGGTTGATTGAAAAAATAAAATTCAATTTTAAAAATAATTTTTAAAAAACAGCTTAGGATCAAATACAGATGAGTCTCTAACCCCCCCATCCTAGACGTTTTTCCAAGTTGACATTGGACCGTTAAAGACAATTCTTTGCGCCCAGACATTTAAGTAGTTCCAAATCCATCTAGCTGTACTACTGTCTAGGGCCTAAGCCGTATTTCTTCATCTTTTCCCCAAGAATCTCACATTAAATGTTCTGCTGAAATTTAGGTAAATTGTATAGTCTCTCTCGTATCTACCGGTCTAATAGTCCTGCTTAAAAAAAAAAAAAGGAAATGAGGATAGCTTGGCAAGCCTTTGACCTTGATGATATCATATTGGGATCATCTCTTCCTTCTCTAGGTGTTCACCAACTGTCTCTTTAATAGTATATTCTAGAATTTTGCCAAGAATTGAAGGCAAGCTTGCTGCTTGTACTTTGCAGACCCCACTCTCTTACTTGTTTTTAAAACTGGGATACCATTTACCATTCACTGCTTCTGTAGCTCCCTCCCTATGCTCCGTGATCCCTTGCCTCAGATAATTACTAGTTGAATGACGTTGGACAAGTCACTTAATTTCCACCTACCTCAGTATCCTCATTTTAAAACGGGTATGATCATTTTTGTCATTCAGTCAGGTCTGACTCTTTGTGGCCCCATTTGGAGTTTTCCTGGCAAAGATACTACAGTGTTTTGGCATTTCCTTCTCCAGCTCATTTTACAGATGGGAAAACTGAGGCAAACAGGGTTAAGTGACTTGCCCAGGGTCACACAGCTAGCAAGTATCTGAGACTGGATTTGAGCTCAGGTCTCCCTGACTTCAGGCCCAGCACTCTATCCACTGCTCTACCGAGGAAGATAATAACAGCACCTAACTTGAAGGATTATTGTGAGGATAAAATGAGATAAGAGTTGTAAAGCATTTTGCAAATCTTAAAGTGCTATAGAAATAATAATTTTTGTTATTGTTGTGATTTCAAAGATCACCAACGGTGGCTCAACTCACACATCAGTGGATCTTTCAGTACCCTGAGGTATGCTTTGTCTCAGCCATGGTAACTGGAATTCTTTGAAGGCAACTAGATAGGCATGCCTCTCTCCTAGCACACCTTTGGTTTCGACTCCCTGTTTTTGTTTTTGTTCCGTCCAGTACCAAACAGGGAATAGTACTAGACTTGTCGTCATTGAAATGTGAATTTGAATCCCACCCTAGACACTTATTAGATGTGTGACCTTAGACAAGTCACTTAACTTTTGTCTGCCTCAGTTTCCTCAGCTGTAACGGAGGCATCTACCTCCCTTAGCTATGAGAATGTCAGTAATAAATAAACATTTAAATTAAATAAGCATTTATTAGGTGCCTTCTATTTGATAGGTGCAGTCTAATGGAGGAGACAGCATATAAAAAGAAGTCAAAAAGTGGGTAGGAGCATCTGATGCATAGGAATGGGGCCTGATAAATGATCTAAAGAGGAGTTCATTTTCTCTCACAGAATATGCGTTTTTGGAAATGATGAAGTCCAAGAATGTAACTGGGTGAGAAATGATGATCAGAATTCCTTGTATACCATCCTTAAATGGAGAAGCAACAGGGAGGAGCTCCCAGATGTTCATGCTTACCCTCTCCAATCAGAGAGAGGGCAGGGCCTCAGGGGCAGGGTGCAGGTGCTGAGAAGGTGTGAGTTTCCAACTTGTTCTTGTGTTTTTTTTTAATTGCAGAATGATGAATTTCTAGTGGTGATGAAGCCCAGGAGTGTAGCCAGCTGGGCAGTTTTTTTGGTACCTCTTCATTTCCTGGATGAGAAATGATGAGAAATCCTTGGGTACCATTCTTAAATAGAATCAAATGAGATCATATTTGGAAAGTACTTTGCAAATCTTAAACTGCTGTATAAACATTCACTATTATTATTATTGGTCCAAAGATTGCTCTTCACAGGGTTGTTATGAGGGTCACATGAGATGACAAAGGCAAAGCACTTTGTAAACCTCAAAGCTAAATATATGAATGAATGAATAAAGCACCTATCATGTGCAAAACCCTGTGCTAAATGCTGGGGGGGGGTACAAATAGTAGACAGTCCCTGTTCTCAAATTCTTTTGGGGGAGACAATACATTTGTATTAATATTGACATTAGCATTAGTGCTAGTGTTAATATTAGAATTATCCTTGGAAAAGAAAACAGGCAAAATGTGAGTTGGGGAGTTGAGATGTTCCATTATTCATTGCCATCATCTGCTCATTCCATCCCGAGGCCTTTCCCTTGTGATATCTTATTTGCTCCTCAAAACAACCCTAAGAGCCAGGTACTAGAGATATTATCATCCCCATTTTATAGATGAAAAAAACCAAGGCTCAATGAGATTAATTGACTCACCCATAGTTATGTAAAAGAGTATTGAACCCAGGTTCAAAACTGACTGCAGGTTCAAAACTAGTTTTCTTTCATGACAACTCACTGCCTCCCCTACACAAATAATTGTGATAAGTGTGCATAATCCAGTGTTACCAGAGCTTGGAGGTGGGAGAGATTTGCTTCTGCCTGGGGAGTTCTAGGCAGGCTGCATGCAGGAGGTGGCATTTGAAGGATAGGCCTTGAGGGATGAGTATTACACAGTGACAGTAGTATTTAGGAGAAAAACAACTTTGACATACTTTACAACTATGATCAATACAGTGATAAATCACAGGTGTCCAAAGGACTCAAGATCAGACACGTAACCCACTTCCTGCCAGAAATGTGGTGGAGAATGCAGAATGAGACATAGATTTGGGGGCAGGGCCAATAGGGGAATTTGTATTATTAGACTATGAATATTTGTTATGAAGATTTCATTTTTCTTTTGCTTTAATTATATAATGAGGTGGTGGGGAAATGGGAGAGATAAGTACTTGTGATATTAGTTGATTCATTTTTTTTATAAAAAAAAAAAAGGTTCTTAATACCCTCTTCCCCTCTTCTCCCCATTGCTTCACTCCACAGCCATAAGAGCAAAAGTTAAAAGAGACTGCACATGAATGAAGGACAGTGTTTTGTATTTTTTTTCCATTTCAGAGACATCCCAAAAAAACCCAAACCAAAACCAAAATAAAAAACATTGATCAGCTTGGATCCAGACTCTTCACCTCTAGCTAGACTGGTCTTTGGAAAACAAACTAACAGTCTATTGTGCTCAAGTATTTTCTAACCTATTAGGACCTACCATAGTTATCATAGTTTTCCAGAGTGTAGGCTCACCTCTGAGACCCCAAAAAGACATCTGTATAGGATCAAGTGGGTTAACCTCCATTGTTATTGTGTGCTGCCATATTTCCGGACTACAATACCTCCTGTTTCATTAACACACACCACCCCCCTTGCTCATTAATGTAGTTGAGCAAGGTGAGTGAGGACTATGCTTACCCGTTGGCCGTCTCTTCCATCCCATCCATCGTGAGCAGCTGACTTCATTTGGGCCCTATATCTCTGTTGAAGCTCCTAACTCCCCTCTTTGGGTATCATATCTCCAGCCTGACCCGTAGGGCCTCCATATTGTGACTAGCCATGGAAAGGTCTCTGATGTGGAATTCAGAAGAGAAATCAGAGTATTCAAAGGTCAGAGGCTTCTTGCCTGACTGGTGAGAGCCGTTCACAGACAGCTGTTGTTTAAAGGCTTAGAGAGAAGAGAGAAAAAGCATCAGTGTAATTCAGCTATCAAACGCTGCCTTCATTAGCCAGATTCTTTGTTGGCTGCATTTGAAAACGGGAAGGTGAGTTGTCCAACTGAGAATCACTCTTTAATTTCATGTATTTCAAGGAGCCAAGATCGGCTTTGTATGTTCAGTCCATTGTAGTTCCGACTTTCATATTTTGAAACCTCGGCATTTAGATCTGAATCCTGAAAGCCTGCAAGACTTTATCCTGTGCTCCTGTCCCCAGCTAAAATACAATGTGAAGTTTCTAAAATAATTGTGTCTCTATGACCATTTTTTTTTTCAATAAGGCATTTTCTACATGAACAGTATTCTTTGAAGTGTGAAGCCATGATGATGGCGAGGGCCAAAGGTGAAAACTGTGCATAGAAGTTTCCGTTCCAAGCAGAGGACTGAGGGGTTGAAGGGCTAAGGAATTAGTCTATTGATATTCAGGGCTTTGACCTGCGAACAATTTCGGTGGCTCGGGGGGTCAGGGCAGCTGCACATCTCTGCATTGTGTGGCAGCGGAGAGAGAGACAGACCTGATCAGCTTTAGTTTGCTTTGGTGGAAGGATCAACAAGACTTCGGCCATGTGGTCACCAGTTGCTATGGGCAAGGGGATGTGGTGGGGTGAAGAGTAGAGCTTCCTATTCACACGATATTCATAATGGCAACAGTTCTGAAAATAATTCATCCAGAGATGTGCAGCATGATGGGTATTTTTTAAAACCCCATGCCAGAAAAGAGAGAGGAAAATTAATAGTATATCCTGTGCCAGATTTTAAAGGGCACAGACTGAGTAAGGTAACACCCTGCTGCTATTTCTTTCCTTGAGATTAAAAAAAAACCTTCTCTCTGACTTTGAAAGTAGCAGCTGCTAATGCTTTTTTTTTTTTAAAGAGAAAAATCAAAGCAGCATCAACCATATCTTCTTGACAATGGAGAACGCTTTTCCCCTTGGTACTTAACTCATTTTAAAAACAGTTCTGCCAACCCTCTAGGAGAAACACAGGGCTTAGAGTTGACTGCTTCCCTTGCATTAAGCTAACCAGACTAGATGCAGAGTCGGCAGTTGGATGTGGGTGTGAGTGGGTGGAGGCCTCCTTATTCATTTATTTTTAATATGGCATTGGATATCTCCAGTGGATACCAAGAGTACAGTTCCCAAACCTCTCATAGGTCTGAAATACCATCTGAAGTCAGCCTAGGGACTGAGCAAAGATTGTTTAAGGGAGTTCTTCTGATATGTAAGATGTTATGGCAGGGAAGAGACCACAGTCACCATCACCCCATCCTCAATACAGAGCCTGGCCCACAGTAGGTATTGAACAAATGAAAAAGGAAAGAAAGAAGGAAGGAAGGAATCAAGAAACAAAGGAGGGAGGGAGGAATCATTTTGGCTACCAGACTGCCCACAACAAAGTTGTTTTGCCATCCTTTATCTCTTAGTTTATAAACTCTATGAGGGCAGGTACCAGGTCTTTATTTCTCTTCATATCTGTCCCAGTGGATGATGCTTAATAAATGTTTTTTAACAAATGGATTGGTGGTTGATGCTGATTCCATTATGGTTATATATTACTGAGGCAATTAAATAGTATAGTGACTGGACTGCTGAGATCAGGGGTAGGAAAACTTGAGTTCCAATTTAGCCTCAAACACTAACTCGCTCTGTGACCCTGAACAAGTCACTTAACCTTTGTCTACCTCAGTTTCCTCAACTGTAAACTGGCGATAATAATAGCACCTACTTCCCAGGGTTATTGTGAAGATCAAATTGAGATAATATTTGGAAAATGCTTGGTCCAGTGCCTGGTACATAGAAGACAATAAATGCTTGTTTCTTTCCTTTCCCCTTCCTCATTCATAATATCTGAAATCTATCTCCGTTTCATGGAAAATATGAGAGTGCCTTGGCCCTGCGCTACTTAACATTTTTTTTTAGCAATGTCTTAAATCAGGACATTTTAGCCTTTTTTTTTTATCTCATGCACCCTTGGTAGTCTGGCAAAGCCTTTGAACCTTATCTATCTCAGAGTAATGCTTTTTAAAATAAAATACATAGGATTACAAAGAAAATCAATTATATCAAAATATTATTATCAATATATGTAAAACAAAACAAAACAAAACAATACAAGTTCACGGACCCCAGATCAAGTACCCTTGATTTAGAAGAAGCTTAAAATGTAAGCTCCTTGAGGGCAGGGACTGTTTTTGCTGTTTATTTCTTGTATTCCCAATGTTTAGCACAGTGACTGGCAAAACTAAAGAGGCTTAGATTTTTTTCTTCCATAGTAATAAGTACTTAATAAAATGCCTCTTGATTGGATTGATTGATGAAGGCGTAGACGGGACACTTAGTAAATCTGCAAATGGAATGAAGCTTGGAGGAGGAGCTAGCCCATTGAATGATGAAGACTAGATCCAAAAAGATCTCAGTGGGTTAGAACAGTAATTCCAGCTTGGTGGTTTGTAAACCCCCAAGGAATTCAAGCTAAAAAAAATTCCTTAATGGTGTCTTAAGCAGTAAATAACTGCCTAATTATATCACAAATATATTTTTTTCCTCTGTGACAACATGCATGTGCCTGTTTGATTTCTTTTTTCAGTGATTTGAAACTGTCATGATTATACTTGCAATGATTTTGGTGTTTATGAAGCAATTACATCAAACTGCTTCTTACTAAGCATGATGCGTTCTTGCAGTTTTTCAACCTGTCCTCAAATTGTTTCCAAATTGCCATAGTTTGGCATTCAAGTGCACAAAGGATTTGGCATTTGAGTGCGTGCTGATTCCCGATGAATAGTCAGACACCTGTCATGCACATACCTTTATTTACGTTCTGTTAGATCCCCTCTGTTACCCTATATCTCATCAACGGTATAATCATGTGATCAAGATGTTGCAAATTTCTGCATTCTTGCAATGCCAATGTCTGACTGTTTGAAAGTCATAATCCCTGGGTCTGTGCATGAAGAGCTAGCTTGAAATGATCACAGACCATTATAAACATCCTGCAGAAACAAACCTTATATTACTTCTCATTGCAAAATTAAGTCTATTTTCTGATTTAAATTAATCCTCTGCTTAAGTTACTATTCTTTTAATCTGATGGATTTTCAAGCGGGCTGTTTGGTGATGTTGGTCATTCATTTAGTAGAGAATGAGAATGTGAAGAATATTACAAGATCTACATATCTAGCTCTAATCTCTCTTCTGAGTTCTAAGAGAGTGGTATGCTCATTGTAGAAGAGAAGAAAGTCACATCTTGGGTCATTCTTTATAAAATTAGTTTATATGTAAATGTTGTTAAGATGAAACAATATATGCAATTGAACTTTAGTACATTTATCATTTAATATAGCCTTGTCATTAGCCAGTAGAAAAGTAAATAATTTATTATCATAACTAGCTCTTCATTTTCATCAACTGATGAGATGAATAAAAAATGAATTTCCATCTTTTAGTAAGAGATGCAAGCTTGTTAAATTCTACCACATGTTTGTGTGAAAGATTATTTTCACTTTATTCTTATTTTAAATAAAATATATATATATATAGAAGCAGTTAGGTGGGACAGTGAATAAAGCCCTGGACCTGGAGTCAAGAAGACCTGAATTCAAATCTATGCTCTGTAACTTACTAGCTGTATCACTCTGAGCAAATCACTTAACCTGTCTCAATTTTCTCATCTATAAAATAGGATGATAATAGCACTTTTATCTTAGGATCAAATGAGATATTTGTAAAGTTCTTTGCAAACTTTAAATCGCTGTATAAATTCTAGCAGTTGCCATCATCATCAGCATCATCATCAAGTAAACTTGATGAGGAACTGGACTTAAGATGATGTTTACTTGATGTTGAGCCAGGTGTTTCAAATCTTTGTTCAAATAAAAAAAATTGAACACCAAAATTAAGTTTATATATAAATATTACATTATGTTAAACATCCTCCAAATTGTAAATTATTTCTTTAAAAATGTTGTTTATATTCAAGAAAATATATTTTAAAAAGAAATTTAGTATGAACTTTTGCAGATAATAGTAAGCATATGAGACCTTGCTGGATTACTTCTTTTGATTTTATAGAATGTCCCAGATAGAGGAAATGAAGCCCAAATAAAACTAAATCTCTCATTTGCCCTGTCTTGGGTGACCTTCCTAATTAGCCCTTGGCCTATTTCCATCTCTTTCATTGTATGTCTTATTCTCCAGGAAACCAGGGATACATATTCTAAATGAACAAAAAGTTATTGGAGAAATCCCAAGGCCCAGTGGATAGACTGCTAGGCCTGGAGTCAGGAAGAATTAAGTTCAAATCCAGCCTCAGACATTTACTAGCTGTGTGACTCTGGGAAAGTCATTTAGCCTCTGTCTGCCTCAATTTCCTTAACTACAAAATGGAACTAACAACAGCAACTACTTCACAGGCTTGTTGTGAGAGTCAAATGGGATAATTTTTGTGAAAAAGTGCTTAGCACAGTGCCTGGCACATAGTAGATGCTGCATAAATACTTATTCCCTTCCTGCATAAAAGATTTATAATTATTTTATGTTTTATTATTTTATATTTATGATTTAATATATTTATATGTTATATATTGCTTATTAACTATTTATATATATGAATATCATTTAGAATATGATTTTATATTTTATGACCATAATTATATCATGTAAATTTTAATTTGGAGCTTTTTGGAAGCAAAAGTTACCATTGTAGTTATTGTAAGCATTTAATGAATAAATCTGAAAGAATATTATGAGTAATATATTAAATTACCCTGGGGGTTCACTACACACACACACACACACACACACACACACACACACACGCACACACATTTGTTGCTGTTGAAAGGGGTTTGCAGAACAAAAATAATTTTGGAAACCACTAGACTATGGCAATGGGCGGAATTGAATTAGATGAAATGTGATAGGAGTAAAATAAATTCCCACACTTAGGATTTTAAAAAATCCTTTTCTCAAATTCAGGAAGAGAGAGGCATAGCTAGACAATAATTCCCATGAAGAAAAGCTAGGGATTGTAGTGCACTCCATATAAGTGGGTTATGGCAGCCAACCAAAGCTAGCACTATCCCAGTACGCATTTAGAAAGTCAATGTACAGAATGAAAGAGTTAATAGTTCCCTGGGATTCCATCTTCAGAAGGTCACATCTGGAATACAGCCCTGAGCACCATAATTTGAGAAAGATGTAGACCAGGTGGAGTATTTCCAGAAAAAGGAGACCAAGATGGCGGGAAGACTGGAGGACATGTCATACAAGGAGTCAGTGAAGGAAATGGGAAAGTTGAGTCTGGAGAAGATTTAGGGGTGATTTGATCAGGTCTTCAAGTATGTGAAGTGTTGTCATGTGGAAAAAGGATATGGATTCGTTAAGGATAGAAACTGCTGAGGGGTCTGATGTCAGAGAAGGCTTCCTAATGATTAGAGCTAACGAAAAGTAGGGTAGGGTCTGCCTCAGAAAACTGTGGGCTCCCCCTGCACTACAACAGGGCTTCAAGCAAAGCTATAGGATGACTTCTCACATATGTTATAAAGGGGATTAATGTTCAGGTATGGGTTGATTAAGTCCCTTGTAACTTAATCCCATGGGAGGGGGGAGAGAGACAGAGATGGAGGAAGACAGAGACAGAGACAGAGGGACAGAGAAAGAGTGAGAGAAATGGAGAGACAGAGAGAAATAGTGAGAGGGAAGGGAGAAACTTAGAAAAAGAGATAGGGTGGGAGGGAGATAGGTGAAGAGAGAAAGGGGAGGGAGAGAGGGAAGGGGGAGGGAGAGAGGGAAGGGGGAGGGAGAGAGGGAAGGGGAGAGAAAGAGAGAGAAAGAGGCAGAGAGAGAGAAAGAAGAGAGGAGAAAAGAGTAGAGATGGAGAGAGGAGAGGAGAGGAGAGGAGAAGAGAGACAGAAAGAGAGGGGGAAAGAAGGGGAGAGAGAGAGAGAGAGAGAGAGAGAAGAGCTTTTTAATGCTGCTGTAAAAATGTCCCTGATCTATTTAACTAGATTCTCTTTGTATAAGACCATATTAGTAAGATACTTCAAAAAATTTTAAAAATTATTTAAAAAATAATTTAAAATATTTAAAAATTAAAAATATTTTAAAAATAAAAATAATTATGATTTTATTATCCCTCTCATAGTCTTACACAAGTTGTGTCAAGGAGAGACTATTGACTTCTAAATAGAACTAAATCTCTCTTTTGCAGCACCTTCTTAATTAGCCCCCTCACCTATTCTCATCTCTCCCATTATGTGTCTTTTTCTCCAGGAAACAGGAGCTACACATCCCAAGAATACCTAGTTCACTGCCTTATTTCTTCACAAACAAATAAAAGGTTGTTGGAGCAATCCCATTTAGGTATTGAACCTTAAAAATCCTTATTCAGCTTGGTTGTTGAGAATGGAACTAGGATCGATCGGTGGAAGTTACAAAGAGTCAGATTTTGGCTGAAGAATAACAGCTCCTATTTCTATACCACTTTAATGACCAGAGAGGCGACATGGTGTAGAGAATAGAAGCCTAGCCTAAAAGCCAGTAAGGCTTGGGTTCAAGTCCCACACACTGGCTGTGTGACCCTATGCAAATTGCTTAGCCTCTCAGTGTTCTAGATACCTCTCTAAAACTTTAAATTGAAGAGAAAGTGCTCATTTGCAAGACAAGAGGCAGTTTCCTCATTCATTTCCTCATTCCTATGCCAATGAATAGCTTGGTCCAGTCCCAATCCCTCTAAAGAGGCTACAAAGCACTTTCTTCAGGATAATCTTTTTTATAATAACAGTAATGAGTATTTATGTAGTACTTTAAAGTTTGTTAAGCACTTTACAAATATTATCTCATTTGATCCTTACAACAAAACTGGGAGGTAGGTTTTATTATTATCCCCACTTTACAGATGGGGAAACTGAGGCTGACAGTGGTTAATTGACTTGTCCAGAGACTACTGCTACAGAGCTATTAAGTATCTAAGGTCAAATTGAAATTAGGTCTTCCTGATCCCAACTTCAGCTCTCTAGTCACTGTGTCCCATAAATATCTTTCCAGATGTTAACGTTAAGAATGTTAAGGCTTGTTAGGAAATAGACTGAACAGTAAGCATTCTTCATCCACCTAGTTTTTCCTATGTAGATAGTTAGACCAAAATCTTCAGAGTGATTCTGAATCTTGTTTAGAAGCCATTGCTTGATGTAATCAGCACCATGTCCTCTGCAAACAGAGGCATCACGAGGACTTCACTATTATATTGGGAATCCTTCTTCACCTTGACTTTGTGTTGGGTCTCCTCCATGACAGTGGTGAATGTCTTTGGTAAGGGTACCTCTCCCTGATATTAAAAAAAATCAAAGAGTTGTCATGAACATGCTGATCTCTGTCATATATTTGAAGGACTCTTGTATCATTTTGACATAGGCACGGGAGACCATTTGTTGGAGAAGAACCTTTCAATTGGTGTTCTGCTCTACCAAATCAAATAGTTCTTGTTATTTTAATAGTCAATGAACAGCACAATGGGATTTTATGTTCTCTACCCGTTTCAGTCAATTGTGTGATAGTAAAGATGCAGTCCAGTTTTTGCGCTTGTATAAAACATGCCTGTTCCCTTCTAATACCATCATCAAGGATGCCATTGGGTCTTGTGTAGATAATTCTCACAAAATGTTATATAGATAAGAAAATGAACATACAGGTTGGTAGTTATTGTCTTTTCTTGGGTACTTTTTGAATCATATTATGATTTGAGATTATTCTCATGTTTTCAATATCTTTCTTTTCTTCTTATACTTTGAGAATCCATTACTCAATACTCTTGAATTGTGTTACCTCCAGCAGAGACCACGGCTATGTATGCTTGTACTTGGACTAGTCCAACTGCTTCCTCACCCACACTTTCATTTTCATCAATGTTCATTTCTGCTTTCTTTATTTAAATATCTGGGCATCATAAGATAATAGATCCAGAGGTGAAAGCGACCTTAGAGGTCATGTAGTACAGATGAGGAAAGTGAGGACCAGAGAAGGAAGTTACTTGCCTTAGTTCATCTAAGTAGAAAGTGGCAAAGCCAGGATGCAAATCCCAGCCTTCTTATGTAAGCCTAATGCTCTTTCCATTATACTCTATTGCCTCCAGGCAGATGTCAGGAGGAAAACTTGAACCCATCCCTCCAGGGAAATGACTGCAAACTTGAACGGAATTCTTATACTTGAGTACATGCATGCAGTGCACTGCTCAACTTTCCTTGAGAGTAAAAAAAGTTTATCAAAATCTGCTGATTATTTTCTTCTTTCATCTCTTTCTTGTTCTCCTCCATGTTTTATCCATAACTGCCCTCGGGATGACTTTGTCCAGTTGAGTCTGTGTTAAGTTCTCTCTAAACTGATTTTTCCTTTCCCAAGTACTCCAGCTTGGCTGGAACATAGAGCGAACAAGGAGCAGGGAGGTGAGATCAGTATGGGAAGGTAGGTTAGAGGCAGATTACAAAGGGCTTTAAAGTCAGATGAGTCTGTCTTTTATCCTAGGGACAAGTGGGGGCCACTGAAGTTTCCCAAGCAAAGGAATGACATGGACAGATACAGGTGTTAGGAATATCAATTTGCAATTGAGTGGAGGATATATTGAAGAAAGGAGAAACTAGATGCTGGGAAACCAGTTAGGAGACTATTGCAATGGTCCAGGTAAGAGGTCATGAGGGCCTGAACTTTGGTGGTAACTGGGTGAATAAAGAGAAGAAGTTGGACGGACAGGAGAAATGTTATATTGGTATGATCAATGAGACTTAAATACTAATTGAATAAGGATCGGGGGAGGGAAGAGAAGGGCATTTATTAAGCACCTATGACGTGCCAATCACTGTGCTAAGCACTTTACAAATATCTCATTTGATCAAGTGAGGTGAGGGAGCATAAGAAGTTAAAAATTTGAGTTAATGGGAAGATTGTGATGCCTTCAACAACAACCAGGAAGTTTAGAAGTGAATTTTGGGAAAAAACTGAGTTTTATTTTGGACACTTTTTTTTCAAGATAAAAATCTAAAGGGCAAAGAATAACAAAACCAAAAAAAGGGATTGATTATACTTTAACAGATGGGAAGTGACTTATTATTGATGTAGAAGTCATTCTTTGTGCTTACATTCTTTGCATAGACCAAACACTAATTTATTAGAGTAAAGTTCAAAATCAATACAAAGCTAGAAGGAAGAATAAAATGTAGGGGGGAGAAAAAGCTAGGATATGCAATTAAACCAACTCCCACCTGATCTAACAAGTTATTGATGCCCCAAAATGGGATCCAAATGGAGGAAAGGACATCAACTTTGTATTTGTATCTCAGTCAGCTGTTTGTATTTATTTTGCATGCATCTTGTTTTTACATCTTCATGTATTTATTTCTCTTCAATAGACTATAAGCTTCTTAAGAGCAGGGACCCTTTTATTTTTGTCTTTCTATCCCTAACCCCAACCATGGTGCCTTAATAAATGGTTATTGATTAATCAACTAGATCTCTAAGGCCCCTTCCAGCCCTAAACCCTCTGATCTGGTTGCTTAGCTGGGAAGAGCTGGACTGAGATTTAAAAGATAATTGACAATTTCACCTCTGAAGAGTTTCAACTAGCCTCTGCTCATCAGATGTACTTAAGACCAGCATGAGGAACCTGTTCAATAAGGTTCAGCTTGGAGGCTGGAGGATGGACTAAATGACCTCTGAAGATCCTTTCCAGCTGTCATCGTCTAAGAGTTTAAGCTTTAAAAAAAAAAAAAAAAAAAAGCAGTGCTGACTTTTCTGAAGAGTGAACTAATCAATTATTAAATAAAAGAAAGTCCACCCGCTCACCCACCATGATTTCCTTATTAACCAACCTAATCCCAGGGCAACAGAGCCCATTTTGCTTTAAGAATAGAGGCTGAGGAAAGGTCCTGGTTTTTCCTCCCTTCCTCCACTTAAGCCCCTTTTCAGCCAGACAAAACCCCTCTTAGGCAGCCTCCTTGCCACTCCATGCAAGGGACCCAGGGTTGTCACTGGCAGGCCAGTGAGGAAGGAGCAGCATCTCTGCCCACCCCGCCCCCCTCCTTCCTGACTCTTTCTTGCTTTTCCTTTTTAATTTTTCTCCTTGAAAAGCCTGAGTGATCCTTGTGCTCAGATGGTGTTACCGACACCCCCAACAGAGTGCCAGTAATTATTCCCACTCCGCTGGGGCTTTGATAAATAAGGTTCTGAGGCCTGCCTTTGGCTCAGTCACACTGGCTTTTTTCCTGCTCAAGTTATTTCCCTCCCTAGATAATGAAAAAAAGGTGGGAAACAACACTATCCTTCTAGGAAAGAGGGAAACACCAACAAGTTATTAACCTTAAAAACCACTATCCTCTAACCAAAGGATCCAGGTTCTAGCATGAGAAGGGAACCCAAGGCTCTCTTTCC